>NC_089587.1:82891602-83191602 GCF_019320115.1 Miscanthus floridulus
AAAATCTATTTGGAATTTGACTTTGGTCATAAAAGCAAAGTTGTAGATCTTGAAAAATGGAACAACTTTACACCAACTTTTGAAACTGCTTTGAAATAGTTCAAAATTTCATTTGAATGAAAAAGGATTTGAAAATAGTTTGAAAAATCTCATTTTTCCTTTAATGGGCCGCCGCCTCACTTTCGGCCTGGCCTGCCTCCGCACCGTGCCCCTGCTCCCGCGCACCGCGCTCGTTCGCCGTGCACTCACCCGACCGCGACAGAGCGCGCACGCCGCGTGGCCACCATGTGTCGGCGAGCATGCCGCGCGGCAGCCCTGGCCTGCCTCGTGCCCCTCCTGTCGCGCCTTCACCTGCCCGACCACGCTGCGCTCCTCCTCACTCCTCCATTTTGCTCTCTCGCCTCTACCAGCACCAGCAGCTGCTGCAGCGCTCGCCTCCGCCACTGCCCGCACCAGCAACTCACCGAAGTTAGTTGTTCCGGCTGCTCTAGTTCACGTGAGCCATCTCCATCTTCCCTGAGCCTCGCCTCCTCCTCGTGCACCTCGTGCTCGCCTCGGTAAGCCATGAGAAGCTCCCCTTCCCCGGGAATCTCTCGCCGAAGTCGTGGCCAAGCTCGCCGGAGTGCTCCGCTCCATGGACCTTGCCCCTCCGTCCTCCTTCTCACTCTCCCTTTGCGCGCACAAGCACCGCACGAGCTCGGTGAAGCTCCCACACCACCTCTCACGCCCGTTCTCAACCAGAGATGGCCGGCCGACGGTGAGCCACACCATCACGCCGCAATGGCCGCCGACTAGCTCACTCTCGAGCTCCTCCGACCCTGCGGCTTGCACTACCGTGTCCGCCTTGGTAAGGTGGTCATGTTGGTGGTGACCTCATCGCCGGCCACCTCGCCGACGGCGAGCTCACGTCGGTCAGCGCAGCCTCCTCTGCCTCAGGGGCTGGCAGGTGGGGCCGACCGACCCGCGGGGGCCACTGTCAGCCATAGGGGTGCACGCCTGGGTAGAAAGCCGGGTGGATCTAGCAGTTTTGGAACGGGGATTTTCAGAAAGAATTTAAGAAATGATTTTTAGATTTTTATTTAAATGCTTTGGGAATTTATAACTTGCTCAAAATGGCTCCAAATTTGTTGAAACAAATTTTGTTGTGTTCCTTGTCAACATATCTACATGATAAAAATATTGCATGTCATTTTTTAGATACTTTAATGTAGAGCTTTATTTAATTCTTGATATTGCTGATATCTTGTAAAATGTGTAGTAAAACCTATATGTATCAGAAAAATATGATTCTAAGTTTGTTACTCTTCTTGTGTAATGTACTTCCTAGGAAAAATATATGCCATGCATGTCCTATAGAAAAATTATGAGGTGTAGTTCAAGTGCCTTTAATGGCTGATTTTTGTTATTTTTGCTAAAGAGCAAAATTTGTATAAAACATGTATGTGATAATTTTTGTGCAGTGATTATTTACTGTGTAGAACATAGGAAAAATATTACATCTATTGTTTGACACTTTTCATAATACAAAGTATTTTCATGCTCATAATTAAGTCTAAGCTTGTCATTTTTGTGTAGGCTATTCCACTTATCCAAATGCCATAAAAAATTGATGGTAGACTACTTAGGGTAGTACTGTGCTATGGTAATTGTCTAAGATTTTTCTATGCTATAAAAATAGATGTTGCTATTCAAACCTATTATTAATTAGGGTTTAATCAAATGTTGCTTTATGCATGATTAAGAAATTAGTGAAGCTTTGGTGTATCTTTGAAGCATTTAATGAGATGTGTTGACTTAGCATATTAGTAGTAGAAGAGAATGCAGTAGATGACATGTGCTTGTAGTACATGTTCTTGGATGATGTTGACTACCTTGCATGCAAGCACATTCATTGTGTTCATTTCATCCGATGCACCTTTTTGCATAAGCACTCATGCACCTGCATCATATAGGATCACAAACCGAGAGCCCGGTCGTCATACCCGAGGAGCCCGAGGAGCAGCTCGAGGTGCAGCCGCAAGAAGTGACCGAAGCAGACGAGGAGGATGTTGAGGAACTTCTGGAGTGCCCCGATCACTACCCGAGCTCCTTCGAGAGAGGCAAGCCCCGGAGCATTTTTCTCCCCAGTTTGCGATTATTAATTAATGCTTTATTTTAATTGATGCATTACGTTCAGGAGTTGTTTGCAACCGTTGCTGTATTATACCTTGTCTACCTTTGTTATACTATATCCTTGTTACCCTGGTATCCGCAGTCGAGTCAATGCTTAGCTGGCTTAGACCGGTAGAAGTCGAGTGATTTCCTGTCACCTGTGAGCTATAGGTGGTTACCTGGATCTGCTTGGATAACTATATAGTCATGGTATAACTAAGTGTTAATTTGAAGTTGAGACCGGATGGAGACTAATAGAGTTTTAGACTGTAGTGCTTTCCATCTGTGTTGATTAAGGACCGACCGTTGTTGGGCCTCAGGTCATGTTGAACGCATGCGTTACATTTAGCTAGCCGAATAAAGTACCTTTCGACCATGAAGCTAGGAGATTATTCGGGCCGAGTAGATTGCCCGCAGCGCACTGTACCGGAGCAGGTGTGGTAGGACTTGGGGGCACGATGATAAGACCGAAAGGCAGTCGGTAGGCCCCCGGGTACATGTGGTTCCTGGCAAACTCGAGATTTTTGCTGGATAGTTGATTCGGTGACCGATACCTCACTTTAGCGGGTGAGTGAGGTTTATGTAAGGAATAAATTACCAGCTAATTAATAATCGATTCGAATCGCCATTGTTCACTGGATAGTGAACACTTGACTTGAGTTACTTCATCGTAGTAATGTTAATGGAACACTTGGACAGTTATAATGAATATGACATTATGGAAGTTGTTAATGATCATTGGTTATCATTATTTGCTTAATCACATGCTTGCTCTAGTATATGTGCAAATGTAGTCGACAGGTTAATAATAATTAACTTGACAATAATGCTTTTGAAAAGGTTCTTGAAATACTAAAAATGCCTCTTTTTTGTAAATGAGTCAGCTACCCTACTATAAAGCCCTTCATAATTCTTGGTGTCACTTTATTTTTGGTTATGTCGGATAAGTCTAGCTGAGTACCTTCTCGTACTCAGGGTTTTATTCCCACTTGTTGCAGATGGACAGATGTATTATGGCTACTGTATCAACTGTCTTTATCCTACGATGGGTAATGCTTAGGACCATGGGCATGGTCATTCCTTACGTCTCGTCTAATGCTTTTGTTGGAAATGATCATTAGCTGGCACTATATTTGAACTCCGTGTGAGTGTGTGTGGTTTTGAACAAATGGCTTCCGCTACTTTTATTTGAACTCATTTGTAATAACTATGTTTAAACTCTGATGTACCTGTGATGCGCACTTTTATGTAATATGTGATAGTGACCGCTAAACTTATTACGATCTTGGCTGTTATGTGAGTTGGTTTGAAATCCTTCGTGATTTCACGGACTACTGGGTTATACGGGCTTAAGTTTGCTAAATTGTCTGCTCTGACGGGTGATTTTCTTACTTAATTTCGTATAATTGGTCGGTTTTGTTACAGGGCCGTTAAGGATAACCGGCATCAACAACATAGTATTTATCTAAACATGATGAAAACAATCTAAGTTAATATTTTGTATCATACGAAAGAGAATAAACGATTAATTATTCATTCATATTACCTTAAGGGGGATGTGGGAAGAATTTTTCGTCCACATTGATTGCATTGTATAGCACACTTGTGTCATGCATAGATCCCGCTTGACCGACCCATGGATACATATGTGAACCGCATGTCAAAATCACAAACTGCTAAGATATTTTGGGTGGGTATCCCTATTTTTCTAATATACTTCACTTGTTCATCGGGGTGAAGAGAAACTTGAATATGCGTACCATCTAGAGCACCAATGCAATCCTTAAAATGTGGATATGCTCGTCTATCATCTCTAATCCTCCTATGAACCGTAGGAAAATTAGGGTCCTTAGGTCTAATAAAATCCTTTGCCATGGCCATCAAAGAGTTAAGGACCTCATCAAATTTCCTAGACCATGTCTCACCCGAATGCTTGAACCGATTTTGAACTTTTTGACTCGACTCATTTACAGCACATGTAAATAAAAATATGGCAAGGCTCTCATAGGTAGACATATGATAGGAAGCTTTTAGCCCGTACCTTTCCACCAATAAACCATGGAGGTCCTCGAATGTTTTTTAGTTGCTGCTTAGACAACATTATTCCGGTGGAATGAAAAAACCTATCAGACACCTCGGTAAAGCCTACATTGTTCAAATGAGTGTTTGGCCGATTCCCTTTTCTAACTTGTTCGGCGAACAAGTTACAAACAAGCGATGTATAACCATCAACCCAGTCTATAGCATCACCCTGACATTAATTTCCCACAATTCTTTCATCACCCAAATCAAGATTTCCCCACAACGGTATTATTGCTACAAAAAAATTAGAAGAGAAATGTATACCTCATCATCTCTTTTCCTCTTGTTGGTCGACGGAGGACGTGTCCTCGCTTGCTGCTGCGACGAAGAACCACCAGTGGCCATGGCAGCCTGCTGGCCGGCTGGGTCGAACTGGTGGACGGAGACCATGGCGGGCTAGTGGTCGGTTGCGGCAGCCTGGGAGGCGGCCATGGCAGGCTGGAGGCTAGCCGTGGCAGCCTATGCGTCGGCCATGCCGGGCTCGACGCCTGCCGTGACTCCCTGTGCGCCGTCCGGGCTAAGAACGGCCGTGGCTGCCTAAGGGGGCGTGCCACTGACGGCGACTCCAGGCCCACCCGAAGGGGGCCTGCTGCTGGCAGCGACGCCGGGAGGAGGAGCTCCGGTGGCCATGCTCCAAAGCTGACGAGACGGCCCAACCCTAGGAGCGGCCTTCCCCATGGATGCGGAAGAAGGGGGTGCAGGAGGTCGAGGAGGACCGGATCTACCGGATCCGGCCATGGGGAGCTCACCGGAGGGGAGGGATGGAGGGAGAGGATGGGCGGGAGGAGAAGGGGCGCGGTCGGGGGTGGGAAGAAAAAGAATCGAACCGGTACGTAGGAAGGGGGTGTGTAACTGGTGGCAAGATGAGTAATTTCCACCCAAATTCACGAGGAGGCACGAAACGTCTATTCGTGGAGCACCTCTTGAGAAGATCCACTAAAATAGTGAATCCAGCCCACAGATCTATCATTTTGGTGAATCTGAATTTGGTGAATCTAGATTGTTTGGGAAATATTTTGGTGGATCCAAGTTAATGAATCCAAATCTGGTGAATCTGAATCCCTGCCAAACAGGCCCTATATGTGGTGAATGGTGTCATCCAACCATCCTAGTAGGTCTCTTTTGATTAAGACACTGTTTGGTTTCCCTCTTCTAAACTTTAGTCACCTAAAGCAGGAACTAAACTATAGTCACTGGGTGTTTGGTTTGGGTGATTAAAAGAAACTAAAAGAGGTCTTTTAGGCCATTTTAGTCAGGATGTTTGGTCTCAAAGTGACTAAAATGTGAGGTTTAATCCCTTTTAGCAACAATTTAGTGATTAGTTGGCTAAAGCCCATTTAATCCCATTTAGTCATAGTGTTTATCTTACTACTTTAGGAGGGGCTAACCAAACATGTCTTGAGGCCCTGTTCACTTGTTTTATAATTCGTATTTTTAGCCGAAACAGTGTTTTTCTCTCACAACAAATCAGCCGGAACAATATTTCGGCTTGTTTTTTCGGCGAAGCGAATGGGGCTTGTGCTTTCTATTTTTCTAGTATTGTTTTTTCAGCAGTTACTCTTTATACGTAAAAACACCCGCCTGCAATTGTGGAGGGTCCTCGCCCAGTTTGATCCCATTTTGAGACCACCGGGTGTCGCACGGGGTTTTGTCACCGAACATGAGATGTGAGCGTGTTTGTGCGTGTGAGTTTTTTTTTTAATAGATGTGTTCCAATTTTTCTCTCGTGGAGTCTTATCTGTATTTGAACGCGTGGTGCCTGTGGATGTCTATTTGGATTCTTACCTGACAAACCAGTGCTCAAGGCAACTTTAAAGAAACGGTGTGAAATTTAAGTGAAATAGTAGAAAAGAATTAGGATGAGTTATGTAGTATATGTTATGTTAAAAAATTCAGAGCAGTCCGACTCGAAACGCTTGAAGTTCATGGAGCGTAGAGTAGAGACTAGCTCGATAGCGCGCTTCGCTGCGCGGGCGACGGGGCAAATAGTGAAGGGACAGAGCGAACAGTGCGAAAACAATGCTATTTTTTAAACTATTTTGTTACTTAGTACGTAACTCGGGAGAAAAAAAGCCTTCTTTTTCCCCCATACACTGTAGGCACAGCGTCTAATGTCAACAGAAAATAATGACTCTTGGAGGTATAGTTGGGGAAATAACTTTCGTCTGTTCGCTTGGTTTATAAGCCGTCCTTTTTTAGCTAATGAATAATATTTTTCTCTCACAACAAATTAGTCAACGGTACCTCAATCATAGCTTATCAGGCAAGCGAACTGGACATTTAGCTCCTCAAGTGCATACAGAGCTATTGCGGGGCATCACCAAGCTCATAATATCTACAAGTGGTTATGGAAATGCATATGCCAACCTAAGCACAAAGTGTTCTTCTGGCTTTTACTCAAGGGCAGGCTAAGTACTAGGAATATTCTGAAAAGAAAGAATATGCACTTGGACTCATACAACTGTGTGTTGTGTTTACAGAACATTGAAGAGACCTGTCAGCATCTTTTTCTACAATATCCATTTGCAAAGCAATGCTGGAAACTGATACACATTGATATACCTCTGAATGAAACCTTTCCAGAGCTCTCAGATTATCTCAAAAATAGACTTCATTCACAATTCTTCTTAACAGCAGTTGTGCTCATTTGCTGGACAATCTGGACAGCCAGAAATGACCTGATCTTCAAGGGCATCCAACCATCACTAACGCATGCCAGAAGACTCTTTTCTTCAGAAATGCTCTTGCTTATGCATAGAGTTAAGCCAAGTCTTGCTAATCAGTTTGATCAATGGATACAAACAATGGTGTAACTCATAGTTTAGATCTGATTTTTTTTTGTTTCCTTCTTTGTTTCTTGAAGCTGCCACTGTAAACTTCTATTTTTCTTTGTTTAATATATCTTATCTGTAGGGGGTCTGGCCCCTCCAGTTCCTCAAAAAAGAATGTCAAACTAATTTGTTATTACTTTGGCCATGTTCGCTTCTCTTATAATTCGTCTTTTCAGCTTGTTTTTTTCAGCTGGTACAGAGTTTTTCTCTCACAATAAATTAGCCGGAATAGTATTTTGGTTTGTTTTTTCAGCGAAGCGAACGGGGCCTTAGTAGGTAACCTGGAGAAAAAAAATGTGGAGGGATAACTTTATGCCATTTTTTAAACTAATTTGTTACTTAGTACGTAACTCTGGAGAAAAAAGCCTTATTTTTTTTATACACTGTAGGCAGCGTCTAATGTCAAACTAATTTGTTACTACTTAGTAGGTAACCTGGAGAAAAAAAATGCTGGAGCACAAAAAAAAAAAGAAGAAAAGTGAACGCTACAGTGCAAATAACGCCTGATGCACTGAGAGAGCAGCATTTTATTCCTTGTTGAGGGATAACTTTATTTCGAATGCCTACCAAAAAAGAACATATCAAATCGAACCTCTTATACAGCTTGGCAGATTTTGGGCCCATGTACGTGCCATCAGATTGCTCGAGTTCTCTTCCAATACGAAATCAATATTCAATAGTTTGACGAATATTGAGGTTATGACACATATGTATTATAGTGAACCTAGGTAGTTTGTTTCCGAGAGAAGTAGAACTACAGATAATATCAAATTATAATAGAGCATGGTTTCATAATTCTGTATCACGCTCATGCACGAAATCTTGAAAGTATATCCATGCACTTCACATGGGACCATGCTAGCGCCCAGACGTCTGGACGCACGTGCGTATCCGGACGCCCGCACACTCGCGTGTTGTTGCGCCTGCCCGCTATTCTTCGCACCCCACGCCTACTGCTACTTTTGGGTCCGCGCGTGCTGCTGCTGCGCCTGCCCACGTGCTTCACGCCCTGCGTATGCTACTGCTGCGCCTGCATAGGAAAGCATGTGTGTGAGGCCCGTCCAGCTGCATGCAAGAGAAAGGGTGGAGCACAGCCCGCGTACCCGTGTTGATCCTGGCTGTACGCTCCACTGTGGGGGGCCGGCTGCATGCTCTACCGTAGGGGACCAAGCCTGCTGGTGCAGGGGCCTAGTTCTGTGTCCATTGGGTGCTGGCCCGCTCTGGCGCTCGGCATGCGCGCATGCACTTTGACTAGGGAGTGCTCGACCATTTGGGCTCTGACCACCCGTTGCGTGCACGTCCGACTACTGGAGCTAACCTGCATGACAGAGGTAGGCAGCGCTAGATGGGTATGTGCAGCGCGTGCGTGCTCACGAGTCAGAGCGCGTGGGGAGCAGCACCTGCTGCAACATACCGAAACCGGGTGAAACAATTGAAACATACGTTTGCAACATATGTGTATAACCGCTGCAACATATACAATATCCAACTAAAACACTTGCAACATACATCTGAAACAACACGAGGAACGGGAGCACACGACAAAGCCACTAAAACACTCGGCAAACCCTTTGCCGAGTGTAACACTCGACAAAGGGCACACGACAAAAATTCTATCGGCAAACTAACTTTGCCGAGTGTTTTTTGTCGTGCACTCGGTAAAGACTTTGTTGAGTGCCCAAAAAACACTCGGCAAACAATTTTTCAGAAAAAATAAAAAACCAAGCCAAGCCGCCGTCTTCTCCTACCTCTCGCCGCGCCGCCACCACGCCGTGCCACCACCATGCCCCACCACGCCGCACCACCACCACGCCATGCGCCACCACGTCGTGTGCCACCACGCCCAGGCCGCCACCACGCCGCACCACCACCACACCGCACCACCACCACGCCATGCGCCACCACGCCCTGGCTGTCGAATCTGTAGAGGGAGGGCCGGGAGGGGGGCGCGCCGGCAAGGGAGGAGGGAGGGAGGGGTGCGCGCCAGGAGGGGAAGGGGAGGGGGGCACACCTACGAGGGAGGAGGGAGGAGGGGAGGGAGGGAGGGGAGGGGCGCGCCGACGCCGGAAAGGGAGGAGGGGAGGGAGGGAGGGAGGGGCCGGCCGCGGTAGAAGAAGAAGGGGGAGGGGAAGGGCGCGCGCCGGGAATTAAATAAAATTTATTTCTTTGCGGAGTGTCCTAGATCTGGGCACTCGGCAATTTTTTTTATTTTTTTCTTCTCTTTTCCCAGAAAAAAGATTTTATTTCTTTGCCGAGTGTCCTAGATCTGGGCACTCGGCAAAGTTTTTTTTTCATTTTTTTCTTCTCCTTTTTTCCCAGAAAAAAAGATTTTATTTCTTTGCCGAGTGTCATAGATCTGGGCATTCGACAAAGTTTTTTTTTTCTTCTCCTTCTTTCCCAGAAAATAAGATTTTATTTCTTTGCCGAGTGTAAAAAAGAAAATACTCGGCAAACCCCCTCTTTTGCCGAGTGTTTTTTTTGACACTCGGCAAACCTCCTCTTTGCCGAGTGTTTTTTTTGCCGAGTGTTTTTAGCGCAGCACTAGGCAAAAAACTTGTTCACCGAGTGCCCGAGGGAATACACTCGGCAAACATAAAAACACTCGGCAAATTTGACATTTCCGATAGTGAAATAGGTGAAACATTTCACTTGCAACATACGTGTATAGCCAGTGGAACATATGCAGCATCCAGGTAAAAACATGCAACATCTAGATGAAACAGCTGAAACATTTGTAAAACTCGCAGCATACGTGTATAGCCAGTGAAACATATGCAACATCTAGATGAAACACTTGCAACAAACGTTTGAAACAGCTGAAACATTTGAAACATACACTTGCAACACACGTGTATAGCCATTGCAACATATGCAACACTAGATCTACTTTTGCAACATCCAGATGAATCATATGCAACATACATCTAAAACGCATGAAATGTACGGTTACAACACATGTCATCTACTTGCTGCCGTCCAATAAAGGTTGACGCAGGCGCGAGTGGTGCACAACGCGAGGCACAGGCAGCGCGCTGCGCGACGAGCGGACGGTGTGAGACACGGGCGGGTGTGCGCAGCTAAAGGCGTGAGACGGGCGGGTGTGCGCGGCATGAGGCGCGGGGCGCATGTGGCACAGTGCGGGTCAGGTGCGACCGTGCGAGGCATGAGGTGCAGGGGCATAGGGCGCGAGGCGGGAGGTGCAGGACACACGGCGCGAGGCGTGGGGCGCACGCGGCGTTAGGCGGGTCCGGTGCGATCGTGGGAGGCACGAGGTGCAGGGGCGCACGGCGCAAGGCAGAAGGCGTGAGGCGGGTCCGTCCCGTCCGGACAAACGTCTTGATAGGAGCATTATCGCTTCACATAACGTTGGATCATAGAAAATATGGGTACTCCTTCTGCACATTACGCTTCGGCACATTACGTTCATGATGAGTAGACGGTCTACGCTTGGACTACCGTACCCTTGCTCTGATCTCATGCATAACTGACGGGAAGCTCTGCATCAGCTGCAAGTACCCCTCGGTCAACGCCACCTTCTTAAAAATTTTATCCACCATCACGAAGTCGATGCACTTCTTCTTCAGCTCTGGGCAGTTGTGCGTGTCAGCGCAACCTAACGTCGCCGCCACAGTCTCCACCGACACACGATCCCACAGCTTCTGCGCGCACATGAGCTTCAGCCTGTCCAGGTGGTACATGTCTGCCGCTGCAAGCAAATCCTTAAGCAATTCGGTACTCAAAGAAGAGCTGTCGATCTCGCTGCCGTTGCCCATGGACAGTGCGTCGGTGTACATGAACCGCAGCAGGATTCGGAACGCCGCCGGCTGGACGCCGTCCACTGTGATGCGGTCCATCCTAGCATCCGCCATGGCGACGAAGAGCTGCGCTCTAAACACCGGCGAGCGCGCGGCGAGGACGGCCGCGCGGAACGTCTCGCCGCCCACCGAGAAGGAAACGTCCGACAAGCCGTCGTCGTCGGCGCGGTCCAGGTCCAGCAGGCGGCCGAGATGGCTCCCCAGGTCCGAGGCGGGCACAGAGATGCGGTCGTCGTCCACGTCCAGGGCTGCGATTCCACATAAAAACGTCACGCAGCCGTCGATGAGGTAACCGGATTCGACGTCGCTTCGCTTCATGAACTTGAACCAACCACCCCATGAACGCTGCATCGGTAGTTGTGTGGGTGACCTGGCTTGTGCATTTGGCATGGGACAACGTCACAACGATGCCGCGCCGTCGGTTCCTATCGGGACGGCGGTGAAGATTGCCCTGACGGCGGCGTTTTTAGGGTTTCCCAAGGTTACTACGCTGAGAGAGAGGTACTCACCGTAGCCGGACCATTCTGGCGGGGTGATCCCGCTCGGATAGCATACGATCGACCAGATGAGCCCGCCGGCGGAGATGACATTGCTGGCACCAACGGATTTGCCGATGGCGTGGTTCTTGGTTTTTGACTAGTCGACCTTGAACTCCACGAATTGAGACTCCACCATGCTCTATCGAGATCGATCTGTAGAGAGAGATCGAGACACACAAAGGATAGGTACAATCTAGTAAATCGTTTACTCGACGTAGAAGATATTGGAGTTTGGAAACGTATCTCTTCTCTCTTCTCTCTTCTGGTAGCAGTACATATATCTATCTCTTTCTCCTTTTTTATTTATATGATGACGAGAACTAGACCAGTTAATGGGCTGGGTTCTTTGGTTTTAGCTAGGCGGGCTTGCAGTTTTTTTTTCAACGAAAAAAGAATTATATTAGATAATAGCTAGGTACTGCCAAGCCACATGCATAGATACAACTCGCATATTGCTTCCGTCGCGTATAACAGTCTTTCTTGGGGAATTCATGCAGCTAGATTAGGACATGTTCCATGTGAGCATCATCCCTAATTCTTTTCCTGCTCTCTTTATGCTATGATGCGTCAATCGTTTATGCCCTGACTGCTGACATGCCTTTCGTTTCCAGAGTGTTCAGGTGTTGTGCATCCCCTCTATCAGATATGCTAAACGACGCTAGCCCCTATTAAATCAGGATTGGTTCAGATGATATAATGTGGTGCCACGTGGGTATTGTTTGCTGCCCATTGATATGTTTTTGTGCATTGAGGTATACTTCAAACTGGTACGGTTGGAATGTAGGCACCTTTCTGTTATATTCTGATGTGTAGTTATTATAGTGTAGTTGATCCCCTCTGACAAACTGATATTTTGAACATCGACATGGTACAATTGAGATGATGAATTAAGATGATATATTGTGAGATGTCAAATTGAGATATTGCCCAGTTCATACATATAAATTGAGATATGCAGTTCATACATAGTTCAAGCTGCCCAGTTCATACGTAGTTCAAGCTGCTCTGTTTCATACATAGTTCAACCAGCTCAATTCATACATAGCTCAAGCTACAATACACAACTTTCTCGCGATATCAATCACCTTAATATGCAGCAGACACAACCAAAACTATCACACTTCTAGTCATACATAATTGACCCTTGCTTTTCAGGTACTCAGACGTTCCCACTGCACTACAACCTTAGGGGAGAGGGGTAAATATTACTCAAGGATTGTTGCAGTTTTATCGTTCCATCCTTTCTCTTTTCTATTACATTTTTTTTTCTAGAACACGACTTCACGTGCATTTCATTAAGAAGGAGAAGCAGTTTCAACTTTGATCTATTCGAAAGTGAGATGCCAGGATAGACCAAGCACTCAACGCTCAAACCCAGACACCACGAAGAGCAACGATGTACTACATGATTGAAACTTTTGCGACTAGAGAATAGAAGGAAGTACTAACAGGGACCTGCTACCGCGACCAAGAACGATGAGATCGGGGTGGTCCACTCGATGCCCTCCTCAAGCACCATATGCCACTCTGGAACGGCCGTCGATGCTCCGTTGTCGAATACACGAAAGTTGCGCTGTTTCCATAGTCGCCTAGACACAAGCAGCACCACTGAGTCAAACCCCTTTCGCAACTCCTTCGGCACCTACTGCCTAGAGTCCATCCACCAGACCGACAGCGCCATGCCCGGCGCCGGCATCAGGCGTTCCCACCCAATGGGACGCAGTATGCGGCACCGAAGCTCCCTAGCGTAGACACAACAAGCTAGGAGGTGATCGAACCGTCTCATCTTCCTGGCCACAGAGAGCTTTCCCGTTCTTTTTATACGTGAATACATCCATTTGCATCATGACATCCATTCATCGTATGAGCACTTCACGTGAGCTGAAAGGGGCACCTTATCATCATAAGGCTCCCCAATATCGGGCAAAAACATATTTGAGGAGATCAAAACGTCAGCAGTCCCAGATCACCGCATGCATCCTTTTCAATCTCTATGTACATAAGGATCTGATAAAAGCTCAACCTTTTTGCGTTGCCACAAATACACACAAACAAAGCACAATGATACGAAGAATCCCAATAACCTCACGTTGCCAAAAAACACCGAGTGGCTCAATTTGCAACCTTTCGCCCCTTGCCCGAAAAAGTGTGAGGGGTTGGTGCCAAACTAATCTAAAAGCTAGCTCCGAGAGGCTCATTTTGCGACCCTTCGCCCCTCGCCTGAAAAAGGAGTCAGGGGTTGGTGCCAAACTAATCTAAAAGCTAGTGCCAAGGGGCTCACACTGCTACAAAAACTTTACTGGAGGCGGGCGTTTTCGGTTTTCCGCGGCGGGCAAAGTCGTCCGCTGCGGCCTAGAGGCCACGATAAATCATGGCTTAACCGCGGCGGGCGGCCTTGCCCGCCGCGGTTAACCGATTTACCGCGGCGGGCGATGTAACGTGCCCGCCGTGGTTAATCGTTTGGAAAAAAACAAAAAAAACCCAAAGCCCACCGGCGAGCCCATTGACTGAGCCCACCGGCGAGCCCAATCCCAAACCGAAACCCTAGCGCCGCCATCGTTGTCCCTGGATCCAGCTACAGCCGCCTCTACAGCGCCGCTGCCGAAGATGAGGCCGGAAAGGAGGAGGGCGCCGAGCAGCCGCGCATCCGCGTGCGCCGCCACCGCAGCTCCAACATCCGTGCCGGCTCTAGATCTAGGAAAGGGGAGAGGGCACAGTGAGGGAGACGAAGAGAGAAGAGCGAGGGAGATGAAGAGAGACATGTACCTGCATTGGCAGTGCCACCGTCGCGGCATTCACCAGATCTGGCCAGGATCCGTCGGATCCAGCCGCCCTCCTATAGGATCCGGTAGCCCTCCACCTAGAACCGCACGCCGCCATCGTTAGGGAGGGATGGGGAGGCCGCCTCCCACCAGATCTGGCCAGGGAGGAAGAAGGGGGACAGATCCGCACGAGGGAGAGAGAGGAGACCAGGGCGCGCCGCCGGTGGATGTCGCGCCGCCACGCGAGGAAGGGAGCCAGGTCCCGCGCGCAGAAGCCGACGCGCGCCCCATGTCCCTAGCGCCGCCGGTGGATGTCGCGTCGGGAGGAGTGGAGAGGTGGTGACGACGGAGTGGAAAGGTGACTGCCTCGGTCTCGCGTGGAGTGGGGAGTGGGGAGGTCGCCTCGCCTCGGACTCAGTCGTGCGGAACGGAGAGGAGGTCGGGCCGACCGGTGGAGGAAGAGAGAGACAGAGGAGTGGGGTAGAAATCGGGCCTTGCTGGGGATTTTGGGCTTGGGCCTTTTCCGAGGCGGGCCATATAGGATGCCCGCCATGGTAAATCGATTTACCGTAGCGGGCACCTTAAGACGTCCGCCTCGGGGCGGGCACCTTAAGACGTCCGCCTCGGGAAATAGGCTATTTTCCAAGGCGGACGTCTTACAACGCCAGCCACGGTAAATCGATTTACCGTGGCGGGCAAAGGTGCCCACCTCAGAAAATAAAAAATGCCCGCCTACGTAAATCGATAGGCATTAACCGTGGCGGGCAAAAAGATGCCCGCCACAGAGGCCACCTGGGCGACGTCGCGCAAATTTGATCATGTAGTAGTGTCATTTCGTAACCCTTCGCCCCTTGCCCGAAAAAAGGTGGGAGAGGTTGGCGCCAAACTAACCTAAAAGCTAGCGTCAAAGAGCTCATTTCACGGCCCTTCGTCCCTCGCCTAAAAAGGTGCGAGGGGTTGGCGCCAAACTAATCTAAAAGGTAGCGTCGAGGGGCTCATTTCGTGAACCTTCGCCCCTTGCCCGAAAAAAGGTGTGAGGGGTTGGTGCAAAACTAATCTAAAAGCTAGCACCGAGGGGCACATTTCGCGATTGTTCGCCACTCGCTTGAAAGGTGTGAGGGGTTGGCGCCAAACTAATTTAAAAGCTAGCACCGAGGGGCTCCTTTCACGAGCCCTCTCCCTTCACCTCGAAAGGTGTGAGGCGTTGGCGCCAAACCGATTTAAAAGCACTGAAGGGCTCGTTTCGCAACTCTTGCCCCATCGCCTCCAAAGGTGCGGGGGTTGGTGCCAAGGTAATTTAAAAGCGCAGAGGGGCTCGTTTCACAACTCATCGCCCCATTGCCTCCAAAGGTAAGGGGTTTGGCGCCAAGGTAATTTAAAAGCACCGAGGGGCTCATTTCACAACTCCTTGCCCCATCGTCTCCAAAGGTACAGTTGTTGGCGCCAAGGTAATTTAAAAGCACCGAGGGCCTCGTTTCACCGTCTCTCGCCCATTCCCCCTATAAAGGATAAATAAGATAAGACAAAATGATCAAAACTATCATTTCCCTTTCTCCAATAATTCAATCATTCACTCTCATTTTTGCTCCCCATTTCGCTATTGAAAGATCAATGACCCGTTGTTCAGAGGTTCAACACCAACTTCAAAATCATCGACAACCCTTTCATCAACATTTCATCGAGGCCTTGCCTTAACTTCAGCTTCATCGACAACGCGTTTGCTAATATTTCGGCTAGGAGCTTCACCATCAAAATTTGGCATCATCAACTTCACCTTGGCCAATGTTTCAGCAAGGGGATTCAACAATGACTGGCGTCATCAACAACTCCTTCATAAACATTTCGGCAAGGGGTCCCCATCGGTATCTTTGACTTCACTTTCGCCAACATTTCAGTGTGGAGGAGTTGTCATCAGCATCTTTGACTTTGCCTTTGCTAATATTTTAAAGTTAAACGATCGCCATCGCCATCTCCGAAAGAATTTCTCACAAGCGCAAGCCAAGAGGGGTTGGCGCAGAGCGCATTGGACAAGCAATCCGTCCAAAGACAAAAGCTTCTCCTGGCGCTCATGAGTGAAGGCTTGAAGACATGTCATGATCATCTACGACTACTTCGCCTGCATTAGCTGCTTCGCCTGCTTCAACTACATCAATGTCTTCGACAAGGCTGTATTATGGGGAGCAAGCCACCAAGGACTGGGTCACGGTGCCACGAGCAAAGGGTTTCATCGAACACTAGCTAAAGATAAGCCAAAGACTAGCTAGAGACAAAGCAGTCCATAGACTATCTATGTATAGACGAAAGTTGTGCACCGAATCTGAGTTCTAATTGGACCACGCTTTGTTGTATTTAGCTATTGGGTCTTGTACTTTTGATTAAAATCGAATAGCTGAGGGGCTACTATTGGGGGTATACTATATGTTGGGGACCCCACTATCATGTTCAGGTCTCAATCACATAGCCTAGGGCTCATAAAATAATATTTGGTGGCCATTTGTAGTCTTTAGTGACATTTTTGTAAATACAAACCCCACCAGAGATCCATTTTATAGCTCCTATTTGTGTTTTTGTAAATACAAATCTCACTGTGGGGCATAAAGAGAACCTCCTCTCCTACCTCCCTTATAAAAGGGGGAGAGGAGAGGTGGAGAGACACCTTGGGGGCTAATCAGTGGGCTCTCTTCCTTCCTCTCTCATTGTAGGGTCAAGATGACGGACTAGAGGTGGGTGAATAGTCCTTTCTAAAACTTAATCACACTGGCTAATCGAAACAAATGCAGAATTAAAAACTATCGGTCTATCCAAGATTACATCCCTCTATCTAAGTTTACAAGCACCTTAAAATGGATCCTATCAAGTAACTAAGGTGACAGGCTAGTTAGAGCTCACCTAATTAATTCTAGAGCAAGGTCACACAAACCTATGCACTAGTACTTCATATAACCAGGGGAGCTCCTACACAACTAGTGATGTAAAAGCACAAAGCCACCTAAGCTCACTAGCAATGCTCAATAACAAGGCTATATAAGCTAAATTATAGAGCGTAAAATACTTAGCTACACAAACTAAACAATGTGACTAACAAGGTTACTAAAATCAAATTAGCCACGCAAGGGAGCTACTTCTATGCTACACAAGCAAGAAGGCAACTAGCAAGCTACTAAAGCTAAACTAGTCACAAGAGCAACTACACAAGCACAATGTATGAAGTGTAAATACAAGCTTGTGTTGCACGGAATGCAAACCACCGAGAAGATGATGAAGACAATGTTGACACAGTGATTTTCTCCCGAGGTTTCTATAAATGTAGTCAAACTTACGGCACGAAAATAAAAAACCACAGTTATTTAAGGACTGAGGGAGTATATTGATTTTGAATAACCAAATACTCCCTCTGTCCCCAAATAAATCAATTTCTAGAATTCGTGCCAGTCAAACTTTTTTAAGTTTAACTAACTTTATCGAAAAGAGTAACAATATTTATAACATAAAATGAGCACATTATGAAAATATATTCTATGCTTTATCTAATGATACTCATTTGACACCATAAATCTTGATGTTTTTTTTTCTAGAAATCCGGTCAAAGTTTAAAAAGTTTAACTTAAGATAACTCTAGGAATATATTTATTTAGGGACAGAGGGAGTATATATGATACAGTCAGATCAGAAAAAGAGGAAGTTTGTCAATAAAGATGAGCAATCATAATGGAATTCTTCTTCATGAATTAAAGAAAGAAGATGATACTATAGTTAGGGCCTGTTTGGGACAGCTCCACCACCTCAAAAAGTGAAGCTAGATCAGGAATTCACCTGGATCCACCGTGAAACAGATCCATCAGTGGAGCTGGTGGAGCTAGAAGTGTTTGGTATAGCTCCACCTCTATCTCTACCTCACTTCCATCTAGGTCCCATGTGTCAGGGGGTAAAATGAAAAAATCTAGGGCTTTCTTCCTCCTTAGGCTCGGGTGCGTAGGGGGCCATCCAAGTGGCCTGGCGCGGCAGCCGGCCTCGACGGGCGGCCACGGGGTGAGCGCGGCAGCCGTCCTCGGTGGGTAGGGGCGTGCGTGGCCGACTGCTCCCTTGTCCGACGACGCGGTGAGCTTGGGTTGCATCCAGCCATGGCGGAGGTCGTGGCACGAGGCGTGCGGGGCCGACACGTGAGGCCACGATGGTGAAAGCTCTAGTTTGGTTTTGGTGAATTGATGAAACTCTAAGTGCTAACCTAGTTTATCAAGTGATCATGAGATTGGTAGCACATTCCAAGTGGTGAAGCAAATGAAGATCATAACATGATGATGATACCATGATGATGATCAAGTGCTTGGACTTGGAAAGAAGAAAGAGAAAACAAAAAACTCAAGGCAAAGGTATAAACCATAGGAGCTATTTTGTTTTGATGATCAAGACACTTAGAGAGTGTGATCACATTTAGGTTTGATAGCCGTACTATTAAGAGGGGTGAAACTCGTATCGGAATGCGGTTATCAAAGTGCAACTAGATGCTCTAACTCATTGCATATGCATTTAGGATCTAGTGGAGTGCTAACACCCTTGAAAATGTTTGTGAAAATATGTTAACACATATGCACAAGGTGATACACTTGGTGGTTGGCACATTTGAGCAAGGGTGAAGAAGATAGAGTCGAAGATGAGTTAGTCGCGCTTGTTACAAAGTGACCGGATGCGTTCGGTATGGTGACCAGACACGTCCGGTATTTGGCGATGAACTCAGCAACTAGACACGTCCGGTCACCACACCGGACGCATCCGGTGTGAATCAGAAAAAATAGTATACGGCAGGACAGTCGATCAGACGCTGGCAGCGTCCGGTCGGGCAAGGATGCTTACTGTACTCCACCGGACGCTGCGGCTCAGCGTTCGGTCATTTGTGATTCAGTGTCCGGTGTGAGCGTCCGGTCGTCGGCAGATTGGGTAGCAATGGCTCTGTTGTTTTGAACTGGACACGTGGCAGTCTAGGAGCTACCAGACATGTCCGGTATGCCAACCGGACGTGTTCGGTATTCACGACCGATGCGTCCGGTGCTGTGTCTGGTCAGTTGGACCGGAGCGTCCGATCAGCCTGTGTTATGCCCAGTGATGGGGTATAACGGCTCTATTTTGTGGGGGCTTCTATTTAAGCCCTATGGCTGGCTATAGCTCACAACTTTTAGCCATTTTCATTAACATAGCAACCTTGTGAGCTTAGCCAAAGCCCTCCCACTCATCTCCATTATTGATTCATCATCTTTGTGAGATTAGGAGTGAATCCAAGTGCATTGCTTGAGTGTTTGCATCTAGAGGCACTTGATGTTCGTGTTTCGCTGTGGGTTTTGCTTGTTACTCTTGGTGGTTGCCGCCACCTAGATGGCTTGGAGCAGTGAGGATCGTTGAGCAGAGGGTGGTGATTGTCTCCAGCTCCTATCGTGGTGATTGTGAGGGGTTCTTGACCTTTCCTCGATGGAGCACCAAAAGATACTCTAGTGGATTGCTCGTAGCTTGTGTGATCCTCATCTTGTGTTGGTTGTGCGGCACCCTATTAAGGGTTTGGCGTGTGAAGCCAATTAGCGCGTGAACCTCCAAGTGAGTGAATCGCCACAACGAGGACTAGCTTGCCGGCAAGCAAGTGAACCTCGGTAAAAAATCATTGTGTTCATCCTTTGATTCTGAGGTGATTGGTCTTCATTGATATTGATTCTTGTGATTGATTGGTTCACTCATCGACACGGCGGTATAACATTCTTGATCACTCTCTTTACTTTACCGCAAACAAGTTGTCAAGCTCTTTAGTGTAGCTAGTTGTGAGAGCTTGCTTGCTTGGTTAGTGTGGCTCTTTAGTTAGCCTTTGAGAGCACACTAACATAGGGTAATGTCATAGCTATTGAGTGAATAGACACTATCTAAACTTGAATTGTGGTAGGTGGCTTGCATTTTGAGTAGGTTAGCACAACACTTGCTTCGCCTCATAATTGTCTAACCATTTTGTTAAGTGTTGTTGTAGAAATTTTTATTAGGCTATTCACCCCCCTCTAGCCATTAGGACCTTTCAAGTGGTATCAGAGCCGTGGTCACCGTTATTTGAGGCTTAACAACCTTTGGTGTTAAAATAGCTCAAATCAACAACACCAAGAAGCCACCCCAATTTGATGGCTCCAACTATCCCTATTGGAAGGCCAAGATGACAACTTATATCAAGTCGATCAATAAGAAGGTTTAGAAGGTGGTAGAAACAAAAATTGAGATTGAAGATCCGAAGAATCCTACCGTGGCCGAAGAAGTACTTCTCTAAAACAATGACATTGCTCTAAGTGCTATTCATGATGCAATTGATGAAAGAACATTTTAGCAAGTCAAAAATATTAAGATGGCTCATGAGGCATGGAAGAAGTTGGAAGAGTCATTTGAGGGCACTCAAGCCATGAAGGGTGCAAAGGCTTACATTTTCAAAGAAAAGTTTGCAAGCTTCAAGATGAAGGATGATGAGAGTGTGCCGGAGATGTTCCATAGGCTTTAAGTGCTTATCAATGATCTCAAAGCACTTGGAGAAGAAGTGAAGGATAAGGACTTCTCCCACAAGTTCTTGAGATGCTTACCCTCAAGATTTGGTACATTGGTCACTATTCTAGTGAGGAGTGGTTTGGACACCATGACAACAAACCAAATATTGGGAGATATAATGACCGATGATACTTATAGAGATGATGATGAGAAGAAAGAAAAGAAGGAGAAGAAAGATGAGAAGAAGAAGAAGAGCATGTCATTCAAAGCCACATCATCCAAGGGCAAAGCAAAGCAAGAAACATCAAGTGAAGAAGATGAATCATGGGATGATGATGATGATGAGAAGATGGCTCTATTTGTCAAGAGATTTGGCAAGTTCATGGTGAAGAAGGGCTACCATGCTAGAAGAAAGAAGTCTTCATCCAAGAACAAAGAAGAGTCAAGAAGGTGCTTTAAGTGTGGAAGCAAAGATCATCTTGTTGCTCAATGCCCATACAATAGTGACAATGATGATGACAATAAGAAGAACAAGAAGAAGGACAAGAAGGAAAAGAAAGAGAAGAAAGACAAGATGACCTTCAAGAAGAAGAAGGGTGGTTCATATGTAGTCACTTGGGATAGTGATGCTTTCTCAAGTGATGATGATGATGATAGTGATGATCATAAGACCACCAAGAAGAAGGTTCTTGCAAGCATTGTCATCAATGAGAAGCCTTCTCTCTTCAAATCTTCATCATACTTCATGACTAAGGCCACTAAGGTACAATCTTGTGATGATGAAAGTGATGAAGAACATGTTGATGATAATGAACATGAAAATGAAAATGATAGTGATAGTGATGATGATGAACCTACTAAGGATGAATTAATTGACATGCTAGAAGATGTTAGAGAACACTTTGATATCAAGAGAAGAGAATGCAAAAGCTTGCGTAAGGAACTAAAAGCCCTTAAGTAAGCCTTTGATGAGCTCAATGCATCTCATGAGAGGCTAGAGAAAGCCAATGAGGAGCTTGGCAAAGCTCACAAAAAGCTTGAAAAGGCTCATTCCTCTTTGCTTGATGAGCAAAATAAAAAGAAGCATGTTGAAACTTGCAATGTAGGTTTAACTTGTGATATAATTGATGAATCACTATCTATGCCTATCATTGTTACTCCTACTAATCCTTCTTGTAGCACTTCCACTTCTACCTCATCTAGTAGTGATGGTCTCACTTGTGATACCTCACTAGTAGTTGAGAATGAAAACTTCAAGAAGGAGGTCACTAAGCTCACTCACACCTTAGCTAAGGCTTATGGTGGTGAGGACCGCTTGCTTATATGCTTGGGTAGTCAAAGAGCTTCTCTCTACAAAGAGGAATTAGGCTATACCCCCAAGAAAGGTAAAGTGGCATTTGCTCCTCACAAGACTAGTTTTGTGAAGAACAATGATCGGTTTTACACTAGTTGTAAGCAAGTGGGTCACAAAGAGCAAGAATGCTAAAATAAGAGCAAGAATGCTAATGTATCCTCCATTAAGCTTGATTCATGCTATATGCTTACTAAGGGTACAAATAGTGTAAAGGCTAAGTTCATTGGTAAACCATGGATGGGCTCAAAGAAGAAAGCCATTTGGGTACCAAAGAGCCTAGTGACTAACCTTCAAGGACCCAAGCAAGTTTGGGTACCTAAAAAGAATTGATCTTCTTTTGTATATCAATTACAAAGCCGAAGGAAGGCATTGGCTTCTTGATAGTGGGTGCACTCAACACATGATCGGTGATGCAAGAATGTTCAACTAAATCAACACCAATGACAATGATGGTTATGATAGTATCACATTTGGTGACAATGGCAAAGGTAAGGTCAAAGGGCTTGGTAAGATTGCAATATCCAATGACATGAGCATATCCAATATGTTGCTAGTAGAGAGCTTGAACTTCAATTTGCTATCCATGGCACAATTGTGTGATCTTGGATTTAAATGTATATTTGGGGTAGATGATGTAGAGATCATAAATGTAGATGGCTCTAACTTCATCTTCAAAGGCTTTAGATATGAGAATCTATACTTGGTTGATTTCAATGCTAGTGAAGCTAAATTATCTACATGCTTGTTCACTAAGTCTAACATGGGTTGGTTATGGTATAGAAGGCTTGGTCATGTTGGCATGAAACAATTGAATAGATTGGTTAAGCATGACTTGGTTAGAGGCTTGAAAGATGTTGTGTTTGAAAAGGATAAGCTTTGTAGCTCTTGTCAAGCCGGCAAACAAGTTGGAAACACCCATCCTAAGAAAAGCATGATGAGCACTAGTAAAGTATTTGAGTTATTGCATATGGATTTGTTTGGGCCAACACAATATACTAGTATCGGTGGAAATAAATATGGCTTTGTGATAGTGGATGATTATACTAGATACACTTGGGTATTCTTTCTAGTGGACAAAAATGATATGTTTGCATCATTCAAATCATTTGTTAAAGGCATTCACAATGAGTTTGAAACAACCATCAAGAGAGTTAGAAGTGACAATGGTAGTAAGTTCAAGAACACTAGAATTGATGAGTTATGTGATGAATTTGGAATTAGACATCAATTCTCGGCCAAGTACATACCCCAATCAAATGGCCTTGTTGAGAGGAAGAATAGAACACTCATTGATATGGCAAGGTCTATGCTTAGTGAGTACAATGTGAGTCAATCTTTTTGGGCCAAAGCTATCAACACGGCTTGCTATTGTAGCAACCGCCTCTATTGTCACCCATTGAAAGAGAAGACACCATATGAGCTCTTGAATGGTAGAAAGCTCAACATTGCATATTTTTGGGTGTTTGGTTGCAAATGCTATATCTTGAAGAAAGGCACTAGATTGGGTAAGTTTGACAAGAAATGTGATGAAGGATTCCTACTTGATTATTCCACTATAAGCAAAGCATATAGAGTTTGGAATTTGGATAGTGGTACTCTTGAGGAAGTTCATGATGTTGAATTTGATGAAACCAAGGGTTCACAAGTAGAGAATGAGAACTTAGAAGATGTTAGAGGCATTCAACTTTCAAATACCATGAAGAACATGAATATTGGTGAATTGAGGCCTAGGCAAGTGAATGATGATGAAGATGATCAAGTGTAAGTGCTCTCTAACTCAAATGTGCAAGATGATACAAATCAAGCTAGTACAAGTGAATCTCATAATAATGAACAAGATCAAGTGGCTAGTACACCATCTCAACCCAATGATCAAGCAAGTGCAAGCAATCAAGTTCTAATCCTCCAACCAACCAATGTTGTAAGAGATCACCCATTGGACACTATCATAGGTGATATTTCTAGAGGTGTACAAACAAGATCAAGATTGATACTGTTTTGTGAACACTTCTCATTTGTGTCATCCATTGAACCAAAGAAGATAGATGAAGCTTTGAAGGATGTTGATTGGGTGAATGCTATGCATGAAGAATTGAATAACTTCATAAGAAATCAAGTATTAGAATTAGTAGAGAGACCAAAGGGATACAATGTGATTGGAACCAAATGGGTCTTTAGAAACAAGCAAGATCAAGATGGGATAGTAGTAAGGAACAAAGCAAGATTAGTAGCATAAGGCTATACACAAGTTGAAGGTCTTGACTTTAGTAAAACATATGCCCCGATTGCTAGATTGGAAGCAATAAGAATCTTGCTAGCCTATGCTTGTGCCCACAACATCAAGCTCTATCAAATGGATGTTAAGAGTGCATTTCTCAATGGCTACATCAATGAAGAAGTATATGTTGAGCAACCTCCCGGTTTTAAAGATGACAAGAAGCCCAACCATGTGTACAAGTTGAAGAAGGCATTGTATGGCTTGAAGCAAGCACCTAGAGCATGGTATGAGAGATTGAGGGATTTCCTACTCTCTAAAGGGTTCACTATGGACAAGGTTTGTAACACCCTAGGTGTTTGCCTTCCACATTTGCACTTGCATTTCATGGACATGAGCATCATTCATTCATCCATAAGCTTATATCACATGAAACATGTCTTTGAAATATTGCAACGTATCGTTATGTTTCTTGTGTGTTGTTTCCTTTATGAAATGTAATGTGTGCAACACTTAAGTGCAACATGTGCCACTCACTTAGTGAAACAAAGTTAGTTAGTACTATGCAACAAGAATATGAAACAAGTGAAACATGACTATGAAACAGTTGTAACATTTCATGTGTTTTTTATTGTTTCAGTACACACCTTGCTTGATTCTTGTGTGACCAATGTATGGTGTGGCTAAAAATTCTTTAAGTAACTTAGTTACACCTAGAATGTCAATTGGGACATTGTTCATGTTGATCACTTTGACTAATTAGGTCCCCAAGTCATGGTTTGACCAAATTTGACCCCTAAACCCTTTGGTTTGACTATTTAAAAAGTGTAGCTTAGGATGTTTGCATGTCTAAGCAACCTAAAACAAAGTTGTAGCAAATTTTATAAGGAACAAACTTTGTTTAGAAGCCAAGTCATGAAAATGTGCACAACATGTTCAAAAAGGACCCACAAGTCAGTTTTGAAGGTGGATTCAACACTTGAAAAATTTGCTAAGTCCTAACTGCCATGTCAGTTTGATTGAGCCCACTTTGGCTTGATACAACTCTTGATCTATGGAGATCTGGCTATTGATTTCTAAATCAAAGTTGTTGCCCTACTATAGCTCTATAACTTTCATGAACATTTCTTCCCCTAACTCGTCTCGGTTTAGGAGCTAATCACTGTCAAACTTAGCCTGTCAGTCGGTGATTGGAGCACTGAATCAGCGTTTCAGTCATGCTACAGTGATCTCCATTTCAGAAAATGCCTGTCGCGTGGGTGACGCGCGTCGCCGATCGCCTGACTGCGTAGGCCACGCGCCGTGGCTGGCCTGACGCCGCTGCCGGTGTCCTCCACTTGAAGCCACGTCCGCCTACCTGTCTGCTCACTCTTCCTTTCTCCTTCACTTCTCCAGCTCGCAGCAGCAGCAGCAGAAGTGTAGCCGCTCCGCCATCGCTGCCGCAGAGCTTCGCCGTCGCAGAGCTTGCAAACCACCGCAAAAACACGAACTTCGTCTTCACCGTAGCTCCACAGTGTTCGTCTCGACCTTCTCCACCACTTAGCTAGACCATTAGAGCTTGGGTAAGGTCGCTGTGACCATTCCACCACCGCCCACCATGGATGAGCCTCACCGGAGTTGGCACTCACCGTGGCCGGCGCACCATAGCACCCTTCTTCTATCCCTAGCCCGTCTCGTCTTCCCCATCTCATGTAGTAGCTCCTATGAAGATGCTACCAACCAAGACGGTCCGATCATGCTGGAATGCGGCCGCGCACTGCCGTGCGCCCCAGCAGAGCCGCCGTGCGCCATGGCCGGCGTGCTTAGGGGTCGTTAGGGTCTAGACTTAGGGGGTCAATCGACGCGTGGGAACTTGGGGAGCACGCTGGTGCTGTCCAATTCGCCGGAGGAGTCGCCGTCGGCGAGTTCCACCGTCGCCGCGCCGTTGAAGCCGCCTCCCCTGTTTCGCTGTCACTGACCGGTGGGGTCAGCTGACACCCAGGTCCCACACGGTAGTGACTGTTGTTCATAGGGCTAGTTCAAAAATTCTAGTTTTGAATGCTGATTTGAGATTTTTGTATCTTCAAATGTGTAGATCCAAATACTATGATTCAAATTTTGTTAGACTCACAGTGAGGTCTAATATTTAAGAAAAATATATCTTGAGCACATTATGTAGAAATTTTGGATGAATTAAATAGGATCTTGAAAAGTGTTTTTGAATGCATGCAAACTTGTTTAAATCATAACTTGAGTTTCTGTGATCCAAAAATTGTGAAATTTTGTGGGTGAGCTAGTATTGCTTAGTAGAAGCTCTGGTTAAAATTTTAGAGGCATTGCATGTGTAGTTTTTGAGTTATATATTTTCCTTTTATCATTTATGGATAATTGTGTGAATTTTTGTAAATTATCTAGGAATCCTATGGCCATGAAACTTGGTAGGTAGTATCTTGGTACCTTAAGGATGCTAGAAAAAATATGAAATCTGTTGTTTGACACTTTTCACTAAGGTTTCCTAATTATGCCATTTTAAGCCATTCTGCCTTACCAATTTTGTGTAGGCTGCTATACTTACTTAAATGGTGTGAAATTTTTATGGTAGTCTACTTAGGGCATGTAGTATCTACTGTAATTTTTGTAGATTTAATGGTGTAGTTTTCATATATGTTTACTATTTCCTCTAATTAAATAAATAAATTAAGAAAGGTATTAGAGGAAATGTTTTGGTGATGAACACCCTACTTTCTGGTGTCCTTATGATATGTGTGACATGTGAGTAGATTTAGTTTTGTCCAATTATATGTTTACATCTTAAGTTATTAATTATTCGTTTGTATTATGTCCCTCTGGACAGATCTGAGGACTTTAGAAAGTTCCCTATGATATTTTAGTTTTCTGTGAATGTGATGAATACAAGAGTTGTAGATAATTTATGTATCTAGCTCCTGTAAAAATTTGAGGGCATTTGGCCTAGTAGTTTAGAAACTACAGCTGTTTAAAGTTAGGTTCCAGTTTTTGCTTACTCTCTGCCTTGTGAGGATAGAGTTCTGTTGATTGATGAATTTGACCTGATAAAAGTTTGAATCATGCTTTGAGGTCTGAAAATGAATTGTAGATAATTTCATAAGCTTTCCAGATTGTCTTGTTGTATGTCATTTGGATTTATAAATCTCTAGTTATGGCTAGTTTACTGTACCACTACATAGTCTCCATTTTGTTGAAATGCAAATGCTTGAGTGCATGCTTGCGCTATGTGCTCGTTGATTGTTTAGGGGTTAGCCTAACTTGAGAATATGCTTAGGTGCAGGTGCTAGGTCATTAATTGAAGATGAGCAATTATACATTAGGTTGTATAAACTTGGTAAGTAAAGTGATTTGAATAGGGCTTAAGTTAGAATATGCAAACTACAGCGAACATGCGCATTCCCCGAGCATCCCTGACATTCATCATGTACATCCATGATATTTATCTTGCGCATTCATGCAATAGGTGTGCCGGAGGGAGTGACGTTGCTGGAGTTCGAGGGAGCCAACCAGGAGGAGGAGCCCGAGGTGCAGGAAGCCGACGAAGCAGCCGCCGCGGAGGAATTGCCCGAGTGCCCTGACCATCAGCCTTCCTCATTCCTGAAAGGCAAGCCCTAGAGCATATTAAGCCTCCCATGTTTTTACGAATACATTGAGTATCTTTTATTGTTGATGATGTATTAAGTATAGGAATTGGTTGGAACCAATTGCTGCATTATATATCCTTCCTTGTCTAGATATCGCATTGGAATCCTATTTAAGTTCAGGACGGGTTAAATGCTTAGCCATGCTTAGTGCGGTAGAAGTCAGGTGATTTCCTATCATCTACGAGCTTTAGGATGAGGTGGATCACGGTTAGCTATATTTGCTATCGTGGAAAAGAACCATGTGAATAATGAATTAAGACCGGGCGGGGTCTTGTGTAGGTTTGGACACAGTGACTCCGTCTGAGTCGTTTAAGGACCGATACGCTGTACGTCCTCATGTCATGTTGAACGCAGCCTAACACTTAGCTGGCCGGATAAGTCGTTCCGACCGCAAAGCCTAGTAGCTCGACTCAGGCTGGGGACGCGAGCAGTGGCGTGCATTCTAGAGGTAGTAAGAATGTATGGAGAGCCATTGGTATAAGTCCAAGGCGGGTTAGAGTCCCGAACAACCTTGGCAGAGTGGTTCTTTGAGAATGCCGATCTGTTCAGACTCGCGACTCCTGAATCGTACCAAAGGTGTCTTGTTTGCGACCTTAACGGGGGAAGCAAGGTTTGTGTTTAGGAATACCCCTCCAGCTAGATAGGAATCAATTCGAATCACCGTCTCTCCCGGATAGTGAGAACTTGACTGAGCAGCGGCAACGTAGATTCAATTAATTTAACGATATGGTTAAATGGATGATGATGATAAGGTTGCCACAATGAATACCTGATATGGTTATTAATGTTTGCACCCTAATAAAATGATTGCTTAAGTATAGGTGCTAATATAGATGACAGGTTAATGGCTAAAAAGTCACTGCTAGTCATGTTAAGAGTTGATCATATTACTTATGCTTTTCTGCAAAAAGAAAGTGTCAGCCAGCTCCACTATATTAAGCTATGCATAATCCTTGGTGTCATTTGTTTGGTTTTCGACGGGTAAGTCTAGCTAAGTACATTTCCGTACTCAGGGTTTATTCCCTCTTGTTGTAGATGACCTCCTATATCAGGGATTCTGTAAGTATTGTCTCCACCCGACGGGTGATGAAGACTAGATCATGGGCATGATCTCTGTTCTCTTATCTGAATGCTTTTGCGGGCCATGATCAGCAAACCAGTATGTGTATTTGAACTCAATGTGTGAGTTAAACTATTTGCTTCCGCATGTTTTACAAGACTTGTTTTGTAATAACAATGACTCTGTGATGATGTAATCTATTTGTGAACGTCTGTGAAATGTTGTAACGTACGATATGTTATGTTGAATTACTATGATCTTGGTTGTATGCAAGTTGGTTTGAAATCCTTCGAGATTTCGGTTGACTACTGGGTTTATATGGGCTCAAGTTCAAGAATTTGATTGTTTCGGTGATTGTTTTTGTACTTATGCTCTTATAAATTGGATGGTTCTGTGACAAGGTTGACACCACTCTTTTCATCAAGAAGATTGGAAAAGATCTATTTGTATTGCAAATCTATGTAGATGACATCATATTTAGATCAACCAATCAAGACTTTTGTGATGGGTTTAGAAAGATGATGGCTAATGAGTTTGAAATGTCCATGATTGGAGAGTTAAGCTACTTCCTTGGTCTTCAAATCAAGCAATTAAAGAATAATACATTTGTAAGTCAAGGCAAGTACATCAAGGACATGATCAAGAAGTTTAGCATGTGTGATAGAAAAGTCATTAGCACACCAATGGGAACCAATGACAACTTGGATAGTGATGCAAGTGGAAATATGGTGGATCAAAAGTTGTATCGGTCTATGATTGGAAGCCTACTCTATGTGACTGCATTAAGGTTGGATGTCATGTTTAGTGTATGCATATGTGCAAGATTTCAAGCCTCACCAAGAGAAAGTTATTTGAAGGCTACAAAGAGGATATTGAGGTACTTGAAGCATACACCAAATGTTGGTTTGTGGTATCCCAAAGGAGCAAAGTTTAAACTAGTTGGTTACTCTGACTCGGATTATGCGGGATGCAAGGTTGAAAGGAAGAACACCTCGGGCACATATCAATTGTTGGGAAGATCACTTGTTTCATGATCATCAAAGAAGCAAAATAGTATTGCATTATCAACCACCGAAGCCGAATACATATCCGCCGGTAGTTGTTGTGCACAAATACTTTGGATGAAGGTCACTTTGTGTGACTTTGGAATCAAGTTCAAGAAAGTGCCATTGCTATATGACAATGAGAGTGCAATCAAGTTAACCAACAATCTGGTTCAACATGCAAGAACAAAGCACATTGATGTCCGCCACCATTTCATAAAAGATCACCAACAAAAAGGGGACATTTGCATTGAGAGTGTAGGCACCGAAGATCAACTTGCCGATATATTCACCAAGGCATTGGATGAGAAAAGGTTTTGCAAGCTAAGGAATGAGTTGAACATATTGGATTTCTCAAATATGTGTTGATGCACTCCCAACTCATATGACATGCATGTCCTTCGAGCGATCCAAGGTAAAAGTTGATTGGCATGACATACATCTTTGCTAAGGACATGATTAGTGCATCTAGTCACATTTTTAATTTTATTAGGACCTTTCAAGTGGTTCTATTTTATTAGGCTCATTCATGAAAATCAAATGATTTTGATGTCTATATGGTATCAATATTGCTTCTATGCTTGACTTGATCTAGTGGTAGCATATGACATGTTTATGGGCTTGTAAACCTAGTGTTTAATCTAAAAAATGAGCTCTAAGTATTTAACTCAGCATGATATAAGATAACCCTCATTTGGAGGTGTAAAGAAGCTTGTTCTTGGATCAAACTGAGTTAAATATCTTTGATAAATGATCTAGACTAGACCAAATTTGGGAAAATGATCCTCACCCCATTGATTGACATTGATAATCTCGACCCTACAAGTAATACTATCTATATTTTGAACCTTTGTGGTCATTGATGACAAAGGGGGAGAGAAACAAAGATAGTAGCAAAGATAGTGAAAAAGGGGAAGAAATATCATAAAGGGAGAGAAACATAAAGATATCTTGATATATGACATAGGGGGAGAGATATGACAAAGGAAAGGGATCAACTAAAATTTTGAGCACACAAGTAGGGGGAGCAAGCTCATGAAGTTGTGTGGTGCATTTGAATGTGCATTTCATATGTTTGCTTGCATGGCATAAGTTCTAAATTTAAAATATCCATGCTTGTGTGGTGTATGCTAGTTGTAGGTTTGAATGATGAAATGAAAAACTAGCATGCATAGAATATCGCTTGCATGGCATAAGTTCTAAATTTAAAATATCCATGCTTGTGTGGTGTATGCTAGTTGTAGGTTTGAATGATGAAATAAAAAACTAGCATGTATAGAATATCTAATGATTTCATTGCCAAGTGTTTCCAAGTGGTATTTAGCTAACCATGGTGCTAAGGATGGTATATTGGTGCACTCCGATTGGTATCATGCTTCAAAGGTCCATCTTTTATACCTTAGCATCATTTGGTAGATATTGTCTCTTATATTTCCTATCTAAGCATATGTGCAAGCTACAATCCAAACTCTTAGCACATATGTAGGGGGAGCAATTGCTACCATTTAGGGTTCATGAAACTTGTCCATATCCTTTTACAAATGGTAAATATGCTTGGGCAAGCAACATGGATTCAATTGAATTTCAATTTATATCTTTGTGAAAGGGTTGTCATCAATTACCAAAAAGGGGAGATTGAAAGCTCTAGTTTGGTTTTGGTGAATTGATGAAACCCTAAGTGCTAACCTAGTTTATCAAGTGATCATGAGATAGGTAGCACATTCCAAGTGGTGAAGCAAATGAAGATCATAACATGATGATGATATCATGATGATGATCAAGTGCTTGGACTTGGAAAGAAGAAAGAGAAAAATAAAAAGCTCAAGGCAAAGATATAAACCATAGGAGCTATTTTATTTTGGTGATTAAGACACTTAGAGAGTGTGATCATATTTAGGTTTGATAGCCGTACTATTAAGAGGGGTAAAACTCGTATCGAAATGCGGTTATCAAAGTGCCACTAGATGCTCTAACTCATTGCATATGCATTTAGGATCTAGTGGAGTGCTAACACCCTTGAAAATGTTTGTGAAAATATGCTAACACATGTGCACAAGGTGATACACTTGGTGGTTGGCACATTTGAGCAAGGGTGAAGAAGATAGAGTTAAAGATGAGTTAGTCGCGCTTGTTACAAAGTGACCGGATGCGTTCGGTATGGTGATCGGACATGTCCGGTATTTGGCGATGAACTCAGCGACCAGACGCATCCGGTCGCCACATCGGATGCATCCGATGTGAATCAGAAAAAACAGTATACGGCAGGATAGTCGATCGGACATTGGCAGCGTCCGGTCGGGCAAGGATGCTTACTGTACTCCACCAAATGATGCGGCTTAGCATCCGGTCATTTGTGATTCAACGTCCGATGTGAGCGTCTAGTCGTCGGCAGATTGGGTAGCAACGGCTCTGTTGTTTTGAACTAGACACATGGCAGTCTAGGAGCTACCAGACACGTCCGGTATGCCGACCGGACGCGTCCGGTATTCACGACTGATGTGTCTGGTGCTGTGTCCGGTCAGTTGGACCGGAGCATCTAGTCAGCCCGTGTTATACCTAGTGAAGGGGTATAACGGCTCTATTTCATGGGAGCTTCTATTTAAGCCCCATGGCTGGATGTAGCTCACAACTTTTGGCCATTTTCATTAACATAGCAACCTTGTGAGCTTAGCCAAAGCCCTCCCATCTATCTTCATCATTGATTCATCATCTTTGTGAGATTGAGAGTGAATCCAAGTGCATTACTTGAGTGTTTGCATCTAGAGGCACTTGATGTTCGTGTTTCGCTGTGGGTTTCGCTTGTTACTCTTGGTGGTTGCCGCCACCTAGATGGCTTGGAGCAGCGAGGATCGTTGAGTGGAGGGTGGTGATTGTCTCCGGCTCCGATCATGGTGATTGTGAGGGGTTCTTGACCTTTCCCCGGTGGAGCGCCAAAAGGTACTCTAGTGGATTACTCGTGGCTTGTGTGATCCTCATCTTATGTTGGTTGTGCGGCACCCTATTGAGGGTTTGGCGTGTGAAGCCAATTAGCGCGTGAACCTCCAAGTGAGTGAATCACCACAACGAGGACTAGCTTGCCGGCAAGCAAGTGAACATCAGTAAAAAATCATTGTGTTCATCCTTTGATTCCGAGGTGATTGATCTTCATTGATATTGATTCTTATGATTGATTGGTTTACTCCTCGACACGGCAGTATAACCTTCTTGATCACTCTCTTTACTTTACCGCAAACTAGTTGTCAAGCTCTTTAGTGTAGCTAGTTGTGAAAGCTTGCTTGTTTGGTTTATGTGGCTCTTTAGTTAGCCTTTGAGAGCACACTAACATAGGGTAGTGTTATAGCTATTGAGTGAATAGATACTATCTAAACTAGAATTGTAGTAGGTGGCTTGTATTTTGAGTAGGCTAGCGCAACACTTGCTTCGCCTCATAATTGTCTTACCATTTTGTTAAGGGTCTGTTTGGATGTAGATATTGAGGGGTTGAAATTGAATTGGGTTCAATACCAAAGCAGCCATGGTATTGAAATGGCCACAATTCGAATACCATTGTTTGGATGACCATTGGATTGTTTTTTGGAATGAGCTCAAATCCAATACCTGGATGCAAAACCATAGAATTGAAACTCGCTCACACCCTACAGTTAGGACAAGACCTGTCGTCGTTGTTCATGGCGGGTGGAGCGCGACCTCGGTGGGAGATCGACCGCAGGGGAGACCGACAGTGGCATCCATGGCGTGCGCGCCAACAGTAGGGGGAGCGAGGCTACCAGGGGGGCTCGACCCTAGCGGCTCGCCAACAGCAGGAGGAGCGAGCGAGGCCGCCATGGGGGAGTTTGACCTGGGCATGGAGAGCAAGAGGAAGGGGTCGCGAGCAGGAACCTCTGGCTGCGGCATGGAGGAGGCCCTGAGGAACCTCCGTGGTCGAGCAGGCGTACTACTCCCGGCACCGGATCTGGGGCCCGCATCGCCAGCGGGGGCGCATGGCGAGCAAGAGGGAGGGGTCGCGCGCGAGGCCGCCATGGGGGAGCGAGCTCGCGAGAGAGGGAGCTCGACCCAGCTCTTTTCCATGGGCGTAGAGGAAGGTCGCGTCGCATGGGGACGAAAGGGGAGCGCCGATTCAGATGAATACGGAGGGGGTGGGCTTGGTATTGCGGGCGAGGCTGTGCAGGTGGACCGAATGCCTCGTGATATTGGAGTCCATTTCCACAGGCCAATACCAAAGCCATCCAAACAATAGAATTAGGGGCTACCAATGCCAATTCCAAATTCTAGGCCTGAATACCAACATCCAAATGGGTTGTAAGTGTTGTTGTAGAAATTTTTATTAGGCTATTCACCCCCCTCTAGCCATTAGGACCTTTTAGGCGGACGTTGTGGACACGCCGAAACTCGTAGCCAGGTGTGGGCACGCAGCTTTGGCAGGGCACGACGACGACGGATACGCCCAGGCACGGGCGTGGTGGCCATGGCGCACGCTGGGGACAGACTGCGCGCGGGTGGGGGGGTGCCCGCTGTGGCCGGGGACGTCCGTGGGGGACGTGGTGGTTCGGGCAGCTCGCCGGTCACGGTGGAGGCGAGGATGGTCGCGATGGAAACAATCGGTGAGGAGCGAAATAGAACAAAATGAACCGTTTTCTTTGTGTAATCAGTGGCATGGTGGATAATTTTTCTCAACTCCACCAAAGTTGGATCTAGTGGAGCACCTCTTGAGGAGATCCACCAATTTGGGGAGCGATCAACTAGTGGAGCTGGTGAAACTGGAGGTGTTTGGCAAATTTTTTTGGATCTAGATCTGAATTTCGTGGATCTAGAGCTGATGGAGCCGTCCCAAACAGGCCCTTAGAGCAAGTATAACAACATGCTGTAAACTGACTAAATACTGAGATGGAGGAGAGAGAGGAGAAGCGGACTATAAGCTTATAGCCGGCTTGAATATAAGAACCTAGAAACTCTATATGAGTGACAAGTAGGCTATATATTAACTGTGAAGAACTGACTACTATATGAAAACAGTGAGAAAATGTTGTAAGGAACCTGCTAGCGAGCGAGCCATATTTGTCCCCTGATTTAGCACAAAACCGTGTGATGGCGCCGGTAGTTAATCACCTCCCACACGTGGCCACGCACACCATTTCTAAACCCCGACGCGACCCGCGTGTGCTTCCTTTCCCCAACAGTTCAACTTCCTCCGCAAGCCACCGCGCCAGTCGTCGGACCCCGCCGCCGGACGCGATGGGTAGCAGGGTGGCCGCGGCGCTGCTCCGGCGGGGCAGGGACCAGGCATCCTCCCTGCTGATGCCTCGTCTGCCGAGGAACGCCCCTGCTTCGGCCCCAACGCCTAGGGTTGGATCCACCTCCTCCTCCCCCTCCTGCGGCGGTGGTGGCGGAAGCTGCCTCCTCCCGCCGAGGCCGGGGCCAGCGGGGGCCTTCTGTTCCGCTTACCGGTTCGGCTCCTTTCACGCCTTCCGATCCCTCGCTCCCAAGGTCAGCGGGCCTCTCCTTCCCTTTGAGTAAATGTCGATGCCGTCATTTTCTAGATATTGCCAGACCTTCTGTAATTGGACCGCTTTCGACGGAAATGGCTCGGGGCAGTCACTGTACGTAGGGTAATCCCTTTTGTTTTCGACTAACATATGACCATTTTGGGGTGAGAAGCTTGTCTGATTGATATAGCGAATTAGCAATATTGAATCTTGGCTGTATCTGTCTTCCGAGTTTTAGATACGATGGTGCTTCAGTTGCAGAAATTATCTCTGCAGGGCGAAATGTTAAATAGAAAATGGTGCTTCAGTTGCAGAAATTACTACAAAAATGTAAATAATTGTTTTTTTTTGCATATGTGAAATTCACACATCAGTACTTCATAGTCCATTTATTAAAAGTTTTAGAAAATATTGGTATGCATTGCAATATACCATTCATTACTTCACCTTGGCATGCTAAAAGGAATTCTCTAAACTACAGCTGATTCATATGTTTGTTTCATTTTAGACCGTATTTGGCCAATGCACAAGGAGAATGTCAACTACTGCAGTAGCACTGAACTCAGCTGCGGCCAATGGAGCAGCAAATTCAGGATTGAAGCTACTTGTTACGAAAGGGCCTCAAGCACAGAAGGCGGTCGGGATATGGCTCTTTGGGTGTGCTGCCTGGGTGTTCAGCTTGGTCATACTCGGAGGGATTACTCGGCTCACACGTTCTGGGCTGTCAATGACTGACTGGAAGTTCACAGGGGAAATACCTCCAATTACAGACGATGCGTGGCAGCTGGAATTTGAGAAATACAAGCAGTCACCTGAGTACAAGAGGTAAGGATGCAATTGCTGTCATTTGTTCATACATTGCGTTACGTTTGTCTGCTATTTTTTTATGGTCACTGGTGTAACTAGGTAATGTCCTGTTTTCATGATGCACAACAGCTTATTTTCTTGCATATTCGATTTGATTTCATGACCCTCTTAGAAGATTCTAAGCATTTCAATGGACACCCCTCTCACGACTTCAGTGATACTAAACTAGTACTACACAGTGCAGTTTGCCTCAGTACTCAATAACTCCCTCTGTTGTTTGAAGGGTATGTGAACAAACATTTACAACAGCAACTTGCATAATAATAACTGTCTCAACTTATGGTATTAGAACATATGAAAGGTTTGACTAAGCTTTGCCATCCAATCCACTTATCCCATTCTGTTTTGACCTTGCATTATGGTTTTGACTTCGACCATTACTGAAGTTGGTTGCCTTCGTTTCTGCCCACTTTGGATCACAGAGAGGGAGAGGGAGGAAAGGGAGAGAAGAAAATGGATCCGTACCAGAGTTATGATATTAAACTAAATGATGGTCTAACCTGTTACAAAACTGCCAAAGTTTGGAAAGCTTAGTAAACTTTAGCTCCCATGTGCATCAAACCAGAAATCCTCATAGTTCTCACATGTGTAACCTTGACACATATTATCATTTTTGTTGAAAGTTTAGAACATTGTAATAAACAACAGTCTGCAACATCAAACAAAAAGAAAAAAAAAGGGAAGACTACTGTTTTGTGCTATCCTATGTTCCAAATTATAGTTCACTTTAGCTTTGTCCTAAGTCAAACATCTCTAACTGTTGACCAAATTTATAGAAAAATACACCAACATCTACACCATAAAACTAGTTTCTTTATATTTTCCATGAAATATGTTTTGACATCACATTTAACTGAATTTGTAGATGTTAATATATTTTTTTCTAAAAAACTTGTTCAGAGTTAGAGAAGTTTGGCTTAGGACAAAGCTAAAGTGAATTATAATTTTGAACGGGGGAGTAGTAATTGATATGAGTTTGGTAGCAATCTAGAATAGGTAGTTCACATGGACTCTCAGAAACTCTATTTATTTTCCTTGAAATAGATAATGACTATCCCCTTCCTTAAGTGATGCTGCTTTGAATGCCATATTTCTGCTAATGCAATTGCAGCATTCTACAAACATATCTAGGGTGAACAAAGGAATGAGCCTTGAAGATTTCAAATTTATATACTGGATGGAGTATGCACACAGAATGTGGGGAAGAGCTTTGGGCTTTGTATTTGCGGGTCCTTTTGCATACTTTATTGCAAAAGGTTATGTTACCCGCCAACTTGGGCTCAGGTTGTCGGCTCTTTTTGCACTTGGTGGTGCACAAGGACTCATTGGCTGGTGGATGGTGAAAAGTGGCCTTCAGGTATTTAGTAGACAATGTCTTTCATGTTTAATTACTTTGAGGCTTTGAACTTCACTATTTTTTTCACCTCAGGAACCAACATCTGAGTATGTTCAACCAAGGGTTAGCCCGTACAGGCTGGCAACTCACCTGACATCTGCATTTGTTATATACTGTGGTATATTGTGGACTGCTTTGTCAGTAGTGATGCCTGACCCTCCAACCGGATCAATGAGTTGGGTTAATGGTGCAGCAAAAATCAGAAAGTTGGCAATTCCTGTCAGTGCTGTTGTAGGCATTACTACAATATCTGGAGCATTTGTTGCAGGCAATGATGCAGTACGTATTACATTCTCTGCGTGTGTTTTGTAGTTTCTGTCTCAAAACTACGTTTACGTTTTCTTTCTTTCATCTAATTATTTATTACTGCTATGACAAGGGGCATGCATACAATTCATTCCCAAAGATGGGTGACAGTTGGATTCCTGAAGATGTATTTAGTATGGAGCCTTTCATACGCAATTTTTTTGAGAATACATCTACAGTACAGGTAACTTTTTCTCGCAATGTTAAGTTTACAGATCTGTTCATGTTCTCACACAAAGGAGTTCAGCTCCACATGTTGTCTGGAATATTTTATCTGAGAGTTTTCAGTCACTCTCTTTGCTTCTTTTCCCTTCATCCCAAATCATATGTCGTTTTGACATAGCTTTTGCAATGCACCTAGATACTCCCTGCATTCCAAACTGTAAGTCGTATACACTATGTCTAGATACATAATAAATAAACACTATGAATCTAGAAAAGCCAAAATGACTTACAATTTGGAATGGAGGGAGTGTATGCTATGTCTAGGTACATAGTAAAAACTATATATCTAGAAAAGCCAAAACAGCATATAATTTGGAGTGGAGGGAGTAGTTTTTAAGCAATTCATTTTGGCAGAACCACAAAATAGGTAGTTTAGTGGCATAACAGTTTGTTTCTTCCCCAAAGTATGCATTGACCATTTTGCAAGAAGTGTCATATAAGTATTACAGTAAGTTCTTGTGTCAATATGCATTGATGATCTGATCACCAGTAATTTTGGAGTGCATCAACACAAGAATTGTGTTAGTCCAGAGTTCTTCACCTTTTTTGTAGACTAACAAGCTCTTCTCATTCTTGTAGCTGAATCACCGAATTCTCGCAACAACCACATTACTCTCTGTGGGTGGATTATGGTTGGCTGCAAGGAAAATAGACATGCATCCAGCAGTCAAGTCACTGATCGGAAGCACACTTGGGATGGCTGCTCTCCAGGTAATACATCCAGCTCATATTGTTAGTTCCTGCTAGTAACTTATGTAACTATCAATTGTTGTGCACAATCCAATATGTGTGCTGATGTGCCAGATGAAGTTATTGCATCACATGGACAAGTTCATTTTTGAGGCACATGAAGAGTATAACCGAGTCCTAATGAACTAGTGTACAACACCGATAATAATGTTAAATATTCTATTTCAGGTTACATTGGGCATATCTACACTATTGATGTACGTTCCAACCTCTTTGGGCTCAGCGCACCAAGCTGGAGCATTGACTCTGTTGTCACTTATGATCCTTCTCACTCACACTCTAAGAAGGCCGTCACCAGCTCTTCTTAAATCAATTTCATCTGCTGTGAAATCAACCTGATACTACTTGAATTTTTCCACCCTACAATTATGAGTTGATTTTCCTTTCCCCATCCTAACATGCAATGGTGCCCGTGTTTCTTTGCACCACCTAATTACTGTAGCATTTTGGAATTGCTGGAAAAGCATGCAGCTCTTGAATAAAAGGGTCCTCAATGTTTTCTAGTGCCAAGTGTTAGAAATCTTTCCTAGCCTTCTTTTAATTGCTGCATTACATTTTTTGGCACAGCTGTGTGCACTTCTTGTATCCAGGATGAATTTGTACCGAGAAATTATACACAAGCTTTGGTTCCTTTCTTCCCCGCAAAAGAAAGAAGCTCTATTTCCTTTCTATTCTTATGAATAAACCAGATGCAAAAGAAAAAAAAAATACTCTGTTTCCTTTCTTTTCTTATGCATAAACCAGATCCAGGTTGATCTTTCCCAAATAATTTATAGCTAATGTCCCTCTTACCTTAACAAGATGCTAATTCAACTCACCGCCTGGAGGCAGGTTTGATTTCAAATCTCCAAACTTAGTCATGTGCATAAAGTATTATGAGAGCATATTGAGCCCTGTTGTCAAGGGGTGGAACTCCCTCGATTCTGTTCACTCTAGGCACAATTTAGTTTGTTGGCAAGAATACGAAACTCTTTCGGCTTTACAACATGTTTTCGTTTATTAGTGATCAATATAAAAAGACAAAAATATGTAAATGTAGTTCAGGTGTCTTGTTCCACAAAGGATGATGCCTTGTTCTTGTTCCACAAAGGATGCATGATGCCTAATGGAACCTCGGCATAAACCATTGAACGAGTTCCAGCCAGTCAAAACAAAGCTGAATGGCTTCAAAGTGCCTTTTCCAAATTTGACTAGAAGTACTAGGAACATGACCGCAATCCCCAAAGACGAAGAGAAACAATCTGTAGTGGCACGGTTCTTTAAATCATAATCATATAGATATATATCCCTTTACCATTAAACATGAGCTGTTCAAGACTCTTTTCTGTATCCAGCTATGGGAGCCAAATTAGAACCTCAACTTGGATGTTGATTCCTCCACCGAATGGCCCCTGTAAAATGTGATGGTACGTAGAGCGTTATATAAATATGCTCATTTAGTCATTTCATTACAAATGGCCATGTTCGCTTGTTTTTTTCAGCCTTGTTTTTTCAGTCATAACAGTGTTTTTCTCTTACAACAAATCATCCGGAACAGTGTTTCGACTTGTTTTTTTAGCGAAACGAACGGGGCCAATCTACTGAACCAAGGTACTTCGGTCTGCAAATCGAAAGTCTAATGATGCTTCCATGATCGAGATATAGTCCTTGATAACCTGGTGCTGCCGAAAATGTGGACCAGGAGTGTTACAGCTAATTTTAGTAGAATATGCTCATTATCGTCGTCAGGAACGCAGGAACAAAGGAAAGCAAACAGAGAAATAGAAAAGAAACCACAAGAATAGAAAAGGGATGTTGGCAAAATAGAGGATTAGAAAATACAGGAAGTAAATGGGAAGACATGTTTGGAACGCAAGAAGTAGAATCAAATAAACTATATAAATTTGTCAAAAAACATAGAAATAATGAAATGAACTTTAGTGCTTACTACAACAGCTATATGTGTAGCTGTTGTAGTGTATCTGTGTTGCTCAGTGTACTTTGTGAAGGGAGAAAACCTAGACTCAGACTGGATCTTTGTTTTCCTTCGAAATAAGAAGTCTGTAACAGTGTTCTATAGGAAAGGAACTGGATAATCCTTTGATCCAAACGCCATGCTCATAATACTCTATTCCAAACGGGGCCTGATGGTTTGATTCTGAAAATACAGTGTGGCAGATGATTGGTAACTATATATGATTTTCAACCCTGAATCGCATTACTATCAAACTCCTAGCCGTCTTGAATTTCCAAAATTTACCAATCACTTAACCTCTCAATTAAAACAAATTGACTATTTTTTTGCAGCCTGTTGATATCAGTCAGAAAATTTGTTTGTTTGTGCGTAGGGCTGTATAACAAGCTAGCTTAGCTCGTTAAGAAAGCGAGCTTAACTCTAGCTCGGCTCGACTTGATTAGCTCCCGAGCCAGCTTGTTTCACTTGAGTGAGCTTGTGAATAGCTTCAACTAATGAATAATCAACATAGCTACTAATTCGTTCCATGCAAACATCAAGCCGAAAAAAGTATAATGCATGGCATACATTATTTCTTGACTTCAGCCTTCTTGTGACTACATAACATCAAGCCTAATTATTGTTGGTTTGGTTGCCCCATGAAATACTTGGCTCGTTTTGCTCATGGGCTAGCTTGCAAGCCGGCTTGAGCTAGCTCCTTAACTTATGATCTAAAATATTAACTCGTCTCGTAAAAAACAAGGAAACAAAGCCGAGTCGAGTCTAAGTTACCAACTTACCATCGAGCCAAACGAGCTAGCAAGCCAGGCCTGTTCGGCTGCGGTAAAAAGCGGCTGTTGCTGCTGCAGCGGCTACAGGTTCTCTCACATAGATACTATTGCAGCAGCTGCAGGTGGCTGCAACAGCCGTTTTTTTTTAAAGGGCAGCATTATATATTATCTTAACATATCGTTACAAAGGAGGGTTTGAATTGCATCCGGAGCCTCATTACACCAAACTGAAACAGAGAACTGATTAGCTAGCCTAGCCATTACATGAGCTGCCTCATTGCAACTTCTCTTAGTGTACATGAAAGAGACAGAAACTTCACGTACGAAGTTTTTGACATCACACACAATGGCTCCAACATGAGATCTATCTAGATGCGGTGATTGTATTTTTTTATGATGTTTTGACAGTCAGAAGCCACAATGATATATTGAAGATTTTGTTCTTTTGCAAACAAAACACCACATCGAATTGCTAAAATTTCAGCCAACTCAGGATCTTCAACTCTGTGCATCTTCTTACAAAATGCCATTTTGAAATCCCCAAGATGATCACGAATTACTCCACCTATTCCGATTCGAGAGGGATCTTTAAAGGTGGCTGCATCTACATTGAGCATCAACCAGTCATCCGGCGGTAGAGTCCATTTAGGGGCAAGCAATTAGACTTGCACCTGTGGGGGCGGATTCATCTCTATGTAAGCTTTTGTTCGTTCAGGAATGGAATGAGGATGCAACATTTTCTCTCCATTCCTAACTATTTCTTGCCTCCCAAATGTGCCACACAGTAATTGTAAATGCGGTGGCTTCATCATCCTTTGCTCTATCTAAAAAATCAAAAAGTCATTGTTTGATGTGTAGAAAAGCATGAGGCTTGCAATTTATAACAAAACACTTTCTAATTTGACGCCATACCTCTGAAGCATATTGGCACATTAAAATGGCATGCTCCACTGTTTATTCTCTTCCAAAATAGCAACAAGCATCAGATGCAGGAACATGTCTATACTTTAGTTGTGCTCCTGTTGGCAAACAATCATGAGCCATTCTCCATAGGATTATTTTCATTTTTGGTGGTGCTTTAATTGCCCATAGTCGCTTCCATAATTTAGATGTCTCATGTTGATTTGAAGATTCACCTCTGCCATTTTCGCTTAAAAAGTGATGAAGGCTTTTCAATCTTGTGAGTGAGTATGTGTGAGTGTGTGCAGGTGATGTGGTATCATGAATGTGATACCTAACAAGTTGCATGGGCTTCCGTGCTCTAGATATTATTTTTTTACCTATAGAATTATTATTTTAATACTTCTCCTTTATTTCAGGTGCCTGAATTTTAAGATAATTTCAGGCAACACTCCTGTACAATCACTAGTACAAGTAAATTATTACTTTTGTGATTTGTTATTTGTCTTTGTATCATAACATATCAATTTTTTTCCTTATCTAAGTATATAGAAAAAATTGTGAATTATGAATTGTGTTTGTGTCAACATATATTAGATTTTGTCTGGTTTTGTCTATCGGGTTTTGTATTCTCGGAATAAAAAATTGCAGATTATGCCTACATAAATTGTAGCAAACTAAAGCTACAATTTTAGTATAAACTATATGCAATAACGGTTGCCTAAAAAAAACTAAAATTCAGAGCAACTCCCTTATTTTAAACCAGCAGGAGAGCTGGAGAGGTAAGCAGGAACAAGGGTGAACAATAAAAACAAAGGTAAAAAAACTAGAAATAAAGAAGAAAATGCAATAATTAGTTTTTAGTGCAAATAAATACACAACTGCGTATATATGGTACATGTTCAGTTTGGTGAAGCCAGTAAGTGGTGTCGTCGGTCCTCCACTAACCAAGTCCCATAGATAAATAATTTAAAATAAAGTTCATCTTTTGAACTACATCAGAGGCACAATCTGCCTATATAAAGAAGGACCTGGCTGCTGAGTTCTCTCATCCTCCTCTTCCCGATCCCATATTCCAAACTATCTAGCTAAGCTAGAATCATCAAGATCACCGTGTCCTGCAGCTTGTTGTAAACTCCATGGCCATCTCGTCGAAAACCGTCGCTGCTGTGCTCATCACCATGATGCTGCTCACCACCACCCCTGCTGCCACCATGAGCACGCACCATTATCCATGCACTGGAAGAAGGGTTTTGCAGGTGCCTGCAGCTGCAACTAACAAGGACACCGATTCGTTCCCACCATCCACTCCAGGCCATAGCCCCAGCGGTGGCCATGGCAGCAGTCCTCCGATGACCAAATGATGAAGCGTACCATGCATCTGCTTGCTCCTGCTCAATCGCTGCATCTGCCATCCTACTGTACATGTAATTTCCGAGATTATATATTCCGTGTGCTTTGTTTTGCTTCGTTGAAACATAAATAAGTCTAATGTATAGGGCATCTAGCTAGGCGTTGTTTGTACCGCTCGTTGTAAAACTCTTGCTATCTTCTTGTATTGTATCTAAATCTACAAATATAAATAAAGGCAAAGATTATGCAGCACTTTCAAAAGGCAGGAAAAGGTTTACCAACAGCAAATAAAACATGTGCATCCATGCATATTATGAATACACGCTTCATTATTCGGCATAATACACGCTTCATTATTCGGCATGGCTAGCGTCTGGACGGACGCACGCGTCTGAATGCCAGTGCAGCCTGCCCCGTCTGCTAATTCGCCCTGCCCCGCACACGCACCCCACTCCCGTCACTGCGCCAGCGCGTCTGGATGACTCTCCTCGCACGCGCAGTCCGCCCGGTCCGCCTCGACTCGACCTGCCCCGCACCTGCACCTCGCCCCGTCGCGCCCCAACCGCCGGCTCCCAGCGCGCCGTGCGTCACGTCTGTCGACCCTCGGCTTGCCGCGCCCCACTCCCCAGCGCCCGTGACGTGCCACAATCACTCCCCGCGTCTCCTGACTCTCCGAACAATATGAAATATGTGCAACATGAAACACTTGAATGCAACGTATGTCTAGAAAAGATGAAACATCTATAACATACACTTGCAACATATGTGTAAAACATATGCAACATCCAGATAAAACACTTGCAACATAAAAACACTTGTTGCAACATAAGACTAAAACAGATGAAACATTTGGAACATTCTGTTGTAACAGTGTGAAACATATGCAACATCCAAATCAAAACACTTGCAACATACGTCTGGAATAGATGAAACATTTCGAACAAATGTTTGCAACAACATGCCTAAAAAACACTTGCAACATAAGCATGTACAACATCTCCGATATACTTTTGCAACATCTATATGAAACAACTGCAACATACTTCTAAAATATCTGAAACACTTGAAACATACATTTGCAACAAAGGGGAAAGGGAGGCCTGGGCCGGTCGATTCCGAACATCGGGGTGGGAGTCGGCGGCGAGCGGCGGCGCGCAAGCACCACTAGCATTCGACCACGCTTATGGGTGCCCTTGGCTCGGCTGGGGATGACCCGAGGCGCCCCAGCACCTGCGCCCAGTGGCCATTGGCAGGGGCTACTGCAGCGAGGCATCCCGACGGCGTTGGGGGTTGGGGAAGAGGCCGGAAGGCGTGCACTCTGCTGTTAGCTGACGTGAGATAGATAACGAGAGATGGGGAGAGTAGAGGCAGCACATGCAGGATGGGGGCACGGCGAGGAATGGTTGTGGCAGGCGGGCCGCGTGACGAGCTGGCAAGCGACGGGAGGGAGCAAGTGTTGTGGGCGAGGCATGTGTCGCAGGCACGGGAGAGAGCAGCGCGGGCAAAAGCGGTGAGACGGAGTGTGGCGCGCGGCGTCCGAACGGACAGACGCCAGCGTGGAAGCATTATTGTTCATTATTCGCCTCTTATGGTGTATGAATGACATACTCGTGTTAGAATTGTCTAAGGTGCTGGCATTTGGACATAAGAGCATCTCCAACCGTTACCAAAAATCACTTGTCAAGTTTACTATTTTTTCCAACTCTTGAAAAAAGCAGGGAGGAATTTGTTGTCTTTCTCGAGGACCTCGTTTGGATCATTGGAATTAAATTCATTCTAATAAACTATCATTTAGGCACATATTAATTAAGCTAATATAGTTCTATATGGAATATATTTGTATACTATTGTTAGCAATGCAAGGAAGATGCTTATATGTTACATTTCTCCGATAGGGAAGCGAGTTGAAGAGCGTGCTATAAGTTGAAGAGTGAAAACATAGCATTGTGTTCTATAGAATTAATATTCTATCTCTCACCCTATGAATTTGAGATAGGCTTTGTATGTGAACTTTGGAAAGTTATGGAATCTCAAAATTTCAAGCCAAATAGCCTAATCCATTAAGTAGATTCTAATTCCTTCAAAATGAAAGGATCGAAACAGCCTCTAATAGTTTTTAATAATATGCTCCTGATGAAAAATAAAAAAGGAAGAGTAGGACAGCAAATTGTTTGGTCGGTTGTAATCCTCAAGATTTAGAAACGTCATTAGTTTTTTTTCTCAAAAATGCTCAAAAATATGTTTACATTTAAATGAAAACTAAAGGCACCTTGAGTGTTTTAAATAGCTTTTTAAAACTGTACAATTTTTACCACTCAAAAAGTAAATCACTTTCTTGAAAACAAGACTATCACTACGGGACACAGTAGCTTTGCCGAGTGTCAGGCCCAAAAACACTCGGCAACTGCTTTGCCGAGTGTAACACTCGGCATACAACACACGACATCAACAGTGTCGGCAAACAGTAGTTTGCTGAGTGTTTTTTTATCACGCACTCGGCAAATAGTTTGTCGAGTGTCAATAAACACTCGGCAAAAAAATGTTAACGGGATGGCACGGTGACGGCGGTTTTGCTGAGTGCACGACGGAAAACACTCGGCAAAATTTCTCAAGTTTGCCGAGTGTCAAGCTCAAAACACTCGGCAAAGTTTCTAAACTTTGCCGAGTGTCAATTCCAAAACACTCGGTAACGTTTCTAAAGTTTGCCGAGTGTCAAAACCAAAGCACTCGGCAAAGTTTATACACTTTGCCGAGTGTCACGCCCAATACACTCGGCAAACAAGCGTGCTGTAACACCTCAGGTGTTTAAAATACTAAAACCTGACATATCATCATATGCATTGCAAAGCATTTGGCATTTGGTGAAAACTTTCAGATGCATACACTAAAACGAGTTTATATTCATGTGGTATGTGTTGAATTGTATTGTTTGAATTAAATTTAAAGTTTGTTTGGATTTTTGAATTTTTCGAGAAAACCCCGCGTTTCAACATGTAAATCCTACCCTGAAAATCCATTTCAAAATCTAAGCATATTTTGGGGTTGATCCCAAAAGAAAAAGTGTAGAGCTTGGCAAGTTAAGCAAAGTTTATTTTTGGAGTTTTTCAAGTTGTTTAGAAAAATTTTGAGTAATTCAAAAAGGCGTAATTCGTTAAATATCCCCTATTTGAATTTAAAAGATCATTTCAAAATCTAGACCAAATTAGGAGATGGTTATAAAAGCAAAGTTGTAGAACTTTTGTTTTTGAACAACTTTTGTTTTTGGAGATTTTTGAGTTGTTATGAAAATTTGAGAGTAATTGGTGAATTTTGGCGAATGGCAATTCTGTAATTTGGATGAACAGTGTCCACCGCCGAAGCTACATGGCCGGCGATCTTCGGTTTGCTTCCAGGCGCGGTCGTGGCCGTCTTTGGCGTTGCGCTGGCGCGGTGAAGGCCACAGCGCAGCTTCCTTGTGCTTCTGAGCCGTGTTATTTGAACCGAGGCGCCGTCGTCGTCGTTTTTCTTCTTCCTCTGTTTTTCCCGTCGCCACCGCCGCAGCTCCGTCGAGCTCTCGCCGTCGACTTAGCGCCGTTGCCATCTCGGCAAAGCGTGCTCCAGCTCCGCCGTATCCTTGCGCATCCAGCCAACCCACCAATTCAGCTAGTCTAAGTCAGGAACTCGAGTTGCATCGTCTTCTTCCTCGCGGCCGGCAACTCCTCCGCCGAGCGCGATTCGCCGCGACCAGAGCTCCACGGTGCATCTTCGTCCCTGGTTTTGGCTGATTCTGTTTCGCCTCGATACTGTGGTGCTTACTCCATAGTTGGTTGTTCATTTTGACCACTGCAGTCACCGGTACACCATCGCCGACGACGTTTTGCTCCGCCGTGATCACCGTGATCGTCGTCACGCCTCTCCGTTGCTTCTCCGACCTCGCTCCTTGCTTCAACACGTTCGGGGTGAGCTGCTGGTGCTTCCTGAGCCATCCGTTTAAGCTTTACAGGTCTCCCATCGCCGGCGTAGTGCAGCAGCGCCGTCGTGGCCGCCATGGTCGACGTAGTGCTCGGTTCAGTCCGTAATTGGTTGCGTTAGTGCCATAAATCGATGCGCCTAGACTTGGTGATCATTTTGGTACGTTGGTCGTCACCGGTGATCTCACCATCGGCGAGAAATCGCCGGTCAGAGCCGTCGCTGCCATGGTCAACGTCGGAGGTTGAAGATGACATGTGGGACCCGGGTGTCAGTGACTCAACGTTCTAAGTGGATTTCCTATTTTTCAGAATTAAATGAATAGTGCTGTAATTTGTTATTTTTGTGTAGAATTATTTAGAGCTCCAAAAATTATGAAAATTTTTGTGTGAATTCTCTATGATGTATATTATATAACAAAAATTTGAAATATTGATTTCCAGTATTTTTGGGGTATGATAAAAATTGCTCAATTAATTAATAAATGACTTTCCATGATTTTTCTAGGCTTATTTACTTGTCCAAAAATTATGAAATTTGTTTTGCCACTTAGTTATCATGTAATGAACATTTACTAAAATTTTGAGCTCAATTAGAATAAGTTGATTTATTTCATAATTTTAATTAAATAATTAATTCATAAAAGCAAATGGTAACCTTTAGTGATTTAGGTTTTGTTTGGAATTTTGGCTTGAGTGATGACCTTGGGTCATTTGTTGTTAATGATCCTTGGCAATTGATGTATGTGTTACGAAAAAGATTTAGCCTGTTTGACTTGCAACTATACCGCGAAGGAAAGTTGTATTCAAATTCTTAATTTTTGTATCCATCATCGAGCATCATGTTTCGTAATTCCGCATCATGTTAAACATGGCATTGTTATTACGTGTAGTGAACGAAGGTGAATACGCGGTAGTTAATCAAGTTGTTGAGGAGGTTAATCCGTCTATTGAGGTCGGATCGAATACTTGTGAAACGACGCAGGAGCCGGACTTTTCCGTCAACGAAGGCAAGCCCCGGATGCATACAACCCTACCTTGTGTTTTATAAATTAATTTCGCTTTTGCTTTCCGTTACTGCATTAAGTAATTAGGAGTTAAGTAAAAGCCTAATTGTTGCATTACCACCCTTGTTATTCCATATTTACCATATTACCAGTTTTTAAACTCGTATATGCCTAGTTTTGCTTAGCTATGCATAGAACGATAAAAGTCGGGTGATTACCTGCCACCTGCAAGTTTTAAATGGAACATCGGTTAATTATGTTAGCATGTGATATGGGAATGTGGAGTAATAAATCTAGACCGGGCGGACTCGGTGTGTGTGAGCCACAAGACATGGAGGTCTTGTGAGCGGGTTCTTTCCGCCTGTGTCGATTAAGGCACGTCCGTTGTTGAATTGCATGAGGTGAGAATTTGTAGTACTAACCACATACTCCGGTAAGCCTGAACTTGGCGATTCTATTACGAGAATGGCTACTCGCGCACTGGGAGTGGAGAGATGGCGGGAATAGCGTGTACCCACGTGGCCATGGGCTGGAATGGTGGAGTACTGTGTTCTCGGGTGGCGCGGACCCGTTCTTATTTTAAAGGATCTGAGGGTAGGTTGGTATATGTAGGTCGGGGACCTACATATGTCGTGTGGTCTGGAATCCCCAGCTGGGTTTAATCGGTTCGAATCGTCGTTGCTCCTCGGTTATGGAGACTCAACTCACTGTTCATCATCGTAGTATTAATAACTAGAACTTGAGAATAGTTGATGAAGGTGTTGGATATGAAGTTTCATGATCTCATTACGGATCGTGTCATCTTTGTATATGATTTTATGAAGTTTAAATTGTTGAAATAAAGAACTTTGTTAAAAGAGCTTTTACGCGAAATAACTTCGATTATTGCTAAAACCATACCTTGAATCCCTGAACCTGCATTCCTGAGTTCTATCAGTTTTATTTCGGTTAAGTCTTGTTGAGTACTTTTGTACTCAGGGTTCGTTGACCCTTGTTGCAGGTGAGCCTCATGAGCAGATCTGTTTTGGATCGTGCTGCATGACAGTTGTACCTTGTGATGACAATGAGAAGTAAATGTGTGGCCATTGGGCAGGGCAATCTCCTTGTGTGTTTTGTATTATATTATAATGCCACTCCACTATTTCGTTTTGTAATAAACATCGAACCTAGTTGCGAGGTTTGAAACTACTGTTTTGTAAATTATGTTATTGTAAGACTTCCGCTGTTTTTACTCTGATGTTTATATTTGAATAAATGTTGTAATACTGCAATGACTCTGTAACGTGATCCTGCTCGGAAATCATGGATGATTCGAGGTTCCCCGAGGACACCCGACAGTCTTTTTAAGTTATTGGAAACATATGCATAAATGTCAAAGGTCGTCGGACAGTGACAGGTGCATGTGGGCCCTATAACTTAGGAGGTTCTGCCACACGTGCAACTGGCAGATTTTATGGTCACTTTGCCGAGTGTCCATTAGAATACACCCGGCAAAGATAAAACACTCGGCAAAAAAGATTCCCAGAATAACAGAAATTGGTCTCTTTTGGCTTGACACTCGGTAACGCCTCGCTTTGCCGAGTGTTACACTCGGCAAAGCGACCAATACCCCCCTTTTTTACTAATATGTCCCGTATAACAGACCCCTCTCAATTCACAATAAACCATCACAATTCACAATAAAGCATCATCACAGGCATAATTATATGTCACAGGCATAATTGTATGTCACAGGCATAATAAACTAAATCATGGATTGGGGAGAGAGGTGGAGAGGGATTCTTGGGCTTCATCCTCTTCTCCTTGCTTTCGTTTTCTTGTCACCCTAGAGAAAGAATGACAGAGAGTTGTGGTAGGGTGTGAAAGGAGTGCAGAGCTGAATGGGATGAGGTTAGTTCATGCTGACATGTGGGCCCAAGGTAAGGTAGGAAAGAAGTGGACAGCTCATGACTTGCATTATTTTAGAGTCACTGATGTTCTGGCGGATAGTCCGGTAGACCTGACAGATAGTCCGGTAGACCTGGCGAATAGTTTGTCGAACCCAGAATGACTCAATGGAAAAGGTTGGTCAGCGAGCTGACATGACCACTCTCATATAGTTCGGTAGGACACTAGTGTAGTTTGTGGGTTTAAGTTTGGGCTCAACTATTAGGGTCACTTGGCTGGGGTACTTAGGTCATTGCTTAGGGTAACATCTCTTCCCACTTGGGATTATGGGGTTCCGATGATGTTACGACACTTCATCTCAAGGTCTCTTGAGTGATACTTGGCTCATTTCATAGGTGGCCTGTCTCACCAGAAACTGAGGCCTCGTTTGGCATAGCTCAGCTTCACCAGTGAAGCTGTTTTTTGGAAAACGGCTTCATGAGCAACTTCTCAGTGAAGCTACGCTATTTTGGAAAAATAGTTTGGCAAAATAGCTTCAGCAACAATTTCATACATGGATGAGAGAGAGAAACGAGGGAGAGAGCTGTGAAAAGCTATTTTTTAGCTTCACCTCTCTTCATTCCTTTGTGAGAGCATAAAAAAGATCTTCACCCCGTGAGCTGTTTTTTATAGGACCCTGTGAGTTGTGTTTGATAAAAAAACAGCTCACAACATCTCATAAAGCTGTTGGTGAAGCTATGCTAAACAGGCCCTGAATGTGTGGCCTAGCAATACTTGACCAATAGGAGGATTTCATGGCAAGGCATTGTAGTTGTAAGCTAGAGTAGACTATAACCCTTGAAGTTGAAAGGGAGTAAATGCTCACGGGCATTCATGGTAAGATGGGGTTAACCTAAGAGAGGGTTGCTAGCGGGGTTATTCTCCCGGGCTGGATGGAGGAGGATAACTAGATCTAGGTAGGGGTCAGTAACTACTAGGATTGACTATATGTAAGCACGTGGGAATCACATACTCGACAGACTAGGCGCAAGCACTAGATAAGAACTCTGGTGTCAGTGTTATCCTAAATACTAAACGGTAAACAGTTGATCACTTTCCTTTTAACCATTAGGCCAAATGAACACTTAATTAGGAAAAATAGTCATTTGAACAGGATAAACATGTGTTTTCTAAATAGAAACGATGTACTATCATGTAACATTTAAATCATGTGTAAATGGGCTAATTATGCTTGCCGGTGATAACTCCCTCATCATGAGAAAGAGACTTGGTCTAGTGGATGGCTAAGATGGTTTGGTTAGAAGAAGAATGACTCTACTTGCAAAGCTTCAGCCAAACCAGATTTCGATCGTACGATCGTAGTTGATTAGGGCTCCTATAGGTGATATTTTATGACATCACGGTCTCAGTTAGGGAACTTGATTAAGTTTGACAACAAATATAATTATAAAAATTTAATTTGTTTTTTCTGTGTCATTATAGGTGGGAAGGGAAATACTCTCCCCCATTCTCTTTTATAAGACCGTACACATACATCAATGTTCAAAGTTTAAAAATTTTAACTAATAATTTGGTTAACAATTTTAATTATTATAATGCAAAATCAATATTGTTAGATTTGTAATTAAATGTACTATCTAATTTTCATAAGTTTATAAGTATAAATATTATATTATAAAATATATAAATAGTCAAAACATAATTTTGGAGATGTTAAGGTACACCTTATAAAGGCAACGTATCAGGTGCAAACCAATTAATCTGTACAAATTTAAAAACTACCAATCAGGACCACTGGATGCTGATCCAATAAATAAGGTGAGAGGTGGGATTTTTTACGCTTAAGCCCCCCACCCGCCGTCCTTTTTTTGCGCTTAAGCCCCCTTATCCTATCCATTATATCAGCATTTAGTGATCCTGATGGGTAGTTTTCAAGTTTGTACAGATTAGTTGGTTTATACATGATATATTGCCCCTTATAAAAGCAAACTGATCATAGATCAGTTGGTTAGGTTTCTTACGGTAGAACCTATCCACCTGGGTTTAAGTCTTCAACTTGGCACGGGTGTTCATATTTTTCTAGATTTATTCCAGGATTTACTGGCGCTATGCTTTCAATGGTAGGTGACGTCCCCATCGACAGCGAGGCGTATGTGGTGACTTCGTGAATCTCGAGATCTGCCGGCTCAGTCCTTCGTAGGTGCTCATAAGGGTAGGGTTTGTGTGGGGGTACGGCCCCCGGTATCAACAAGACAAGACATGGGCCGCACCATCAGAGGTGGTCCAGCCCACAAGATCAACGGCGCTGCTCGGCGTGCACCGCAAGATATTGTATAGTACCAAATAGAATACTTTATTTATAACCCTACCCCTCTAGAGTATATAAGGAGAGGTAGAGGTCCTCTACTCGACATCATGTATTCAATACAATACACCAAAGACACAGGATGTAGGGTATTACGTCGATCAGACGGCCCGAACCTATCTAAATCGTTGTCTCTGCGCCTTGTGTCACCATCCGGTTCCTGATTACGCGCATCCCCACCGACAAATCTACCATCGCGGGATACCCCTCGGTGGACTGCTGACGATATTATGTCGACAGTTGGCGCGCCAGGTAGGGGTGTGCGCTTGATCCATGGCGAGCCAGATGGACCTCAAATCAACAGCGCGATCTCGTCATCAATCTCATGGAGATCCATGCTGATCCACGACGACGATTCATCGCTGGCTACATCAGCCCCCATGACAGTAGATCCGATCTCAGAACCACCTCTGAGATCACCTTCATCAACAACTCGCTGCTCGCTTTCTCGCTACCAGAGGAGGCAGATCATCAACGATGATCTGATCGTATTCATCGATCGAGTCGGTCTAAAGTTCGTCGATTGCCTCTCCATCGTCGAATCGGCTCTAGACACTCTGGTTCAGCGCTGACCACCCTCCGATCCAGATCTATTAGAGGCTGCTTGAAAAACTCCAGGAGTTGCGGCTCTACCCTTCGGGTTCACCAATGCCACCGTCGCTTACCAACATGCCCAAAGGGGTAGATTTGCCGACCAGGTTAAAGACGTCCATCCTCAATGCCAACTAGATAGCGCCATACGCCACCGACTAGATGCTTCATCCAAAGCTAAGTCACGCTTTAATATTCTTCTAAATATTCTCCAATCTCCGTATATCGCTATAATGTTTCTCCGAACTGTTTTCTCCATATTTGCTCTCTGAAAGGTCCTAATATGGCTAGAGGGGGGGTGAATAGCCTATTTAAAATTCTACAAATCAACTAGAGCAATTTGATTAGTAAGACAAATAGCGTAATGCAAACTTGCTCTAGCTCTACGAGGGTTGCAAGCCACCTATCCAACAATTCTAGTTGCAATGATAGCTAGACACACAACTTGCTATGATACTACTCACTAAGAGCTCTCAATCTTTCTACTCTAAAGAGCTCCACTAAGCAAACTTAAATAGCAAAGCAAGCTCTCAAATCTAATTACACTAAAGAGCTTGCTACAACTAGTTTGCAAGAATATAAACGAGTGAGTAGGATGGTTATACTGCCGTGTAGAGGAATGAACCAATCACAAGATGAAGATCAAACCAATCACCGGGAGAATGCAAATAACAAGAGACAACCGATTTTTCTCCCGAGGTTCACGTGCTTGCTAACACGCTAGTCCCCATTGTGTCGACCAACACTTGGTGGTTCGGCGGCTAAGAGGTGTTTCACAAACCTCGTCCACACGATTGGACACCGCAAGAACCTACCCACAAGTGAGGTAACTCAATGACACGAGCAATTTACTAGAGTTACCTTTCGGCACTCCATTAGGGAAGGTACAACTCCCCTCACAATCACCGGAGACGGCCACGAACAATCACCCACTCGTGCCAATCCTCCACCGCTGTACCGAGCCGTCTAGGTGGTGGCAACCACCAAGAGTAATAAGCGAAATCCATAGCGTAACACGAATACCAAGTGCCTCTAGATGCAATCACTCAAGCAATGCACTTGGATTCTCTCCCAATCTCACAAAGATGATGAATCAATGATGGAGATGAGTGGGAGGGCTTTGGCTAAGCTCACATGGTTGCTATGTCAATGAAAATGTGCAAGGGTGTGAGCTTGAGCTGGCCATGGGGCTTAAATAGAAGCCCCCACGAAATAGAGTCGTTAGGCTCCTCACTGCACTAAACACGGGGCGACCAAACGCTCCGGTCAGATTGACCAGACACTAAACCTCAGTGTCTGGTCGTGCGATGTGCGCCACATGTCATCGGCTTCAAATGTCGTTCACCCAATTTCAATGATCAAGTGATGACCGGACACGTCAGTTAGAAAGTGACCGGACGCTGGACCTTAGCGTCCGATCATTTCTAGTAAGGTTCCAAACGTGAATTTTCATGACCGAACGTGTCCGATCATGCTCGACTAGACTCACCCAGCGTCCGGTCACTCAATGTCTCCACTGTGCACCACACGTCAGTGTACGTCAGCATTGACCGGACGCACCCTACCAGCGTCCGGTCACTCTTCATGCCAGCGTCCAGTCATAAGACCGAGACGCGTGCTCACTGCTGCTACTGACCGGACTCTAAACCCAGCGTCCGGTCACCACACCACCAGCGTCCAGTCACTCTATGAACCTCTGTCTTTTTTTTCTAGGGCGCCGGTGGCACCGTCGGACAGTCCGCACTCTACGGGCGAACACTCTGCCGGTGAAGTTTTCTACCCTTGCTCAAATGTGCTAACCACCAAGTGTATCACCTTGTGCATATGTGTTAGCTTATTTTCATAAACATTTTCAAGGGTGTTAGCACTCCACTAGATCCTAAATGCATATGCAATGAGTTAGAGCATCTAGTGGCACTTTGATAACCATATTTCGATACGAGTTCCACCCCTCTTAATAGTATGGCTATCGATCCTAAATGTGATCACACTCGCTAAGTGTCTTGATCACTAAAACAAAATGGCTCCTACAATTTTACCTTTGCCTTGAGCCTTTTGTTTTTCTCTTTCTTCTTTTCCAAGTTTAAGCATTTGATCATCACCATGCAATCACCATCGTCATGATCTTCGCCATTGCTTTATCACTTGGAGTAGTGCTACATATCTCATGATCATCTTGATAAACTAGGTTAGCACTTAGGGTTTCATCAATTAACCAAAACCAAACTAGAGCTTTCACTCTCCAAACAATTTTTCGAACTCCCAAATAGTCCTGTTGATGCTCGGACGCCTCCAGAGATGGCCCTGTCTGTGGCTCCTCCCTACACGTGCTACGGGCTCCGTGCTCTGTGTTATGGGTGGTTGGCAGCGGCTCCTTGGTGATGCCTGTTCCTCCTACATGTGCACGGGCTCCGCGCTCGATGTTATAGGCTATGGGCTAGCTAGGGCTGGAGACTCAACTACACACTAACTGGTTGGGCGGTTTATATTAAACATAAATATATTTTCACACCAACTAATCACCAAGCTACATACGCTATTTTTTCTCCGGAGTTCATATATTTTTACATCATGTACTACCCATTCTACATATTTGTTTTGCAGGATCAGAGTCTAGGTAATCACTTGGTGCTCGGAGGACTTCTCCACCGATCAACTGGTCAAACCGCTAGGTTCATGGACTTTATCGCCGACTAGTTGATCAAACTGTTCGCCAGTCGCTTCTACTCAATGCTCGCTTCGCCGCCGACCAGTTGACTAGACTGTTCGCCGCTCATGCTTTATCACTAGCTACGCCGGTTACTCCTCGGCACATGGATACTTCATGCTCGAGGACTAAGTGGGCACACTTCATCGCACGGACATCGTCAGCTACGTCGGTGCTCAGACCTCGCTGCCTACGCTGGGGACTCCTCGGTGCTCGAACCTCGCCGCCTACGCCGAGGACTCCTCGGTGGTCGAACATCGCCGCCTATGCCGGGGACTCCTCGCTCATCGATGCTCGGTCATCGCCAGCGACGCCGGAGACTTCTCGCTCCTCGGCGCTTGGTCATCGCCAGCGATGCCGGGGACTCCTCGCTCCTCAGTGCTCGGTCATCGCCAACGATGCCGGGGACTCCTCGCTCCTTGATGCTCGGACATCGCCGCCTATGTCGGGGACTCCTCGGTGCTCGGACATCACCGCCTATGCTGGGGACTCCTCGCTCCTTGGTTCTCGGACATCGCCAGCGACGCTGGGGACTCCTCGCTCCTCGGTGCTCGGACATCGCCAGCGATGCTAGGGACTCCCCACTCCTTAGTGCTCGGTCATCGCCAGCGACACCGTGGACTCCCCGCTCCTCGGTGCTCAGACATCACCAGCAACGTCGGGGACTCCTCGCTCCTCGGTGCTCAGTCTTCGCCAGCGACGCTGGGACCTCCTCGCTCCTTGGTGCTCGGTCATCGCTAGCGACGTCGTGGACTCCTCGCTCCTCGGTGCTCGAACATCACCAGCAACGTCAGGGACTCCTCGCTTCTCGGTGCTCGGTCTTCGCCAGCGACACCAGGGACTCCTCGCTCCTCGGTGCTCGGTCATCGTCAGTGATGTCATGGACTCCTCGCTCCTCGGTGCTCGGACATCGCCGCCTACGCCAGAGACTCCTCGCTCCTCGGTGCTCGGTCATCGCCAGCGACGCCGGGGACTCCTCGCTCCTCGGTGCTCGATCATCGCCAGTGATGCTAGGGACTCCTCGCTCCTTGGTGCTTGGTCATCACCAGTGACGCCGTGGACTCCTCTCTTCTCGGTGCTCAGACATCACCAGCGACGTCAGGGACTCCTCGCTCCTCGGTTCTTGGTCTTCGCCAATGATGCCGGGGACTCCTTGTTCCTCGATGCTTGGTCATCGCCAGTGACGCTGTGGACTCTGCTCCTCGGTGCTCGGACATCACCAGCGACATCGGGGACTCCTTGCTCCTCGGTGCTCGGTCTTCGCCAGCGATGCCGGGGACTCCTCGCTCCTCGGTGCTCGGTCATCGCCAGCGACGCCGAAGACTCCTCGCTCCTCGGTGCTCGGTCATCGCTAGCGACGCCGAGGACTCCTCACTCCTCGGTGCTCGGTCATCGCCAGCTACATCGAGAACTCCCTGGGTGGTCGGACATCGTCGGCTACGCCGGGGACTCCTCAGTGCTCAAATCTTGCTATGTCTCATCGATGTGCTATCAAGCTGCTCCATGCTGTTCGGATCAAGGTGCTAATCTTGTGGCGTCTGGGGTCTTGATACGTGCATGTCAGACAACGTCGGCAAGCTTTCAAACTTCTTTGACCCTACTATAAGATTCATTCTTTATCTTCCAATAGGCTCGGGGACTAAGTGGGCACACTTCACCTTGTGGTGAATGTGCTTGTTCTCGTCTCGAGGCTACGCCCAAGGACTGGCTACCTGCTCGGCTGGTTTTCTACTTTCTGACCCTGGCACCACGCGACTACGTCACCTACTATCAGGCTCGGGGACTAGTTGTGGGGGTACGTCCCCCGGTATCCACAAGACAAGACATGGGCCGCACCATCAGAGGTGGCCTAGCCCACAAGATCAAGGCGTGCACGGCGCTGCTCGACGTGCACTGTAAGATATTGTATAGTACCAAATAGGATACTTTACTTATAACCCTACCCCTCTAGAGTATATAAGGAGAGGCAGGGGTCCTCTACTCGACATCATGTATTCAATACAATACACCAAAGACACAGGACATAGGGTATTACGTCGATTGGATGGTCCGAACCTGTCTAAATCGTTGTCTATGCGCCTTGTGTCACCATCCGGTTCCTGATTACGCGCATCCCCACTGACAAATCTACCATCACGGGATACCCCTCGGTGGACTGTCGACGATATTCTGTCGATAGTTTGCATATGTGTGTTCATAGGGATGAGTGTGCGTGTGTGGGGGCGTCTACGTTGTACCGTATAATTCTAAAAAAAGGTACACTTATAAAAGTAAAAGAGAATAAAGGCAGTAGAAATTTAACATGCTAACTTCCCCGACACTTTCTTAAGCACATATAGATAACACTAACGCACCGTGCCCCACTCAGCCTCGCTGCTCTCCCTCGCGCCGATCGCTCCCACCAGCGACGCGCGCCCCGCCCGCGATGCTTGTTCCCTCCCGTCGCCTGCCCCACTCGTCGCGCGCCACGCCGACGCGGATTCGCCGCCTCCACTGCGTCTCGCGCTCGGAATCACGCCTCCCGCCCAGTCTAGTTTCGCCCGTCGCGGCCGCGCACCCATCCGCCTGTTGTTGCCACTGCGGAGCCCGTGCTGCCGATGAGCTTTGCACCGGCGACCTCCGCGTCACTCCGTGGTATTGAACTCCACGTCGATGAGCCTTTTGCAACCGTATGTTTCACGCGTTTTAGATATATATTTCATGTGTTTCATCTGTATGTTACATGTGTTTCATCTGGATGTTGCAAAATAATCTGGTGTTGCATATGTTGCAATGACTACACATGTATGTTTCAAGTGTATGTTCCACAAGTTTTAGTTGTTTCAGACGTACGTTGCAAATGTATATTCCAAATGTTTCAGCTGTTTTAGAAGCATGTTGCAAATATTTTATCCGGATATTGCAAAGCAGGTATGTTTCAAGAGTATATTGCATATGTTGCAACGGTCGAACGGATGTTGTAGAGGAGATAAGACGTTATGATGGGGAAGGGGCGCGACTGAGACAGAGCGCGGCTGTGGATGGCGTCGCGGTGAGGGGAGGAGCGTGGCGTGGTGGGGGAATGAGCGTGGCGGGCTTGACGCTGGGGCGCAGCCAGGATGGGATCAAGGCGTGGGGTCGCGGGCGGCCAGACGCGGGCGCTGGTGCGGGTTCTGATGCGAGCGCAGGGCGTCCGATGCGACGCGGGTATAGTCGTTGAAGCTGCGTCCCCACGGGGGCTAGCGTCTAGGCCCAAGGCTAGCCGTGCCGTATAGATAAAAGAATATAAAATCCAACCTCTATATGTGCTTTTAAAAAAAATATAAATGCATATGCACCGTCAATCCTAACTTGGCCTATAATTTCTCCCTTAAATATCTCCACGGTATATATGAATTCTCACTTAATTATCATTTTATTGACCAAATAGAAAAATAGAACTAACTCATATTAACGTTCTCGGTCAACTCCCAGCTCTAACTAACATGCCACTTCTAACGGCGCCAAGGTCTCCTTTCCTTTCTCCCCTGTTCAGTGTTCAGCCAAAGGCCAAAGCCTCCTCCCCCAACCCAATCCCGTCACGTCTCACTCTCCCCTTCCCTGCCTCGGGAACACCCTAGCAATGGAGCCCAAATCCACCACCCCTCCCCCTCCCCCGGTCATGGGCGCGCCCGTCGCGTACCCTCCGCCGCCCGGCGCCGCGTACCCCGCCGGGCCGTACGCGCACGCGCCGGCGGCCGCGCTGTACCCTCCTCCCCCGCCGCCGCCGGCTCCCCCGTCCTCGCAGCAAGGCGCCGCGGCGGCGCAGCAGCTGCAGCTGTTCTGGGCGGAGCAGTACCGCGAGATCGAGGCCACCATGGACTTCAAGAACCACAACCTGCCGCTGGCCCGCATCAAGAAGATCATGAAGGCCGACGAGGACGTCCGCATGATCGCCGCCGAGGCGCCCGTCGTCTTCGCCCGCGCCTGCGAGATGTTCATCCTCGAGCTCACCCACCGCGGCTGGGCGCACGCCGAGGAGAACAAGCGCCGCACGCTGCAGAAGTCCGACATCGCCGCCGCCGTCGCGCGCACCGAGGTCTTCGACTTCCTCGTCGACATCGTGCCGCGGGACGAGGCCAAGGACGCCGACTCCGCCGCCGCCATGGGAGCAGCCAGGATCCCGCACCCCGCCGCCGGCCTGCCCGCCGCCGACCCCATGGGCTACTACTACGTCGAGCCGCAGTAACGAATTTGCCTCCTTATCATGGCTTCGCTTCCATGGAGCCTCTGCGGTTTTTATTTAGTAAATTAATTACTGAGAGTGCCCTGCTGTTTACCCTTGTTCTGTCGTTGCCACCAATAACTCTAAGATGGCGTGATGATGATCATCTGGTGTGCCCCCCTTTTGAGTAACAAGTGATTCCATTTCATTTCTGATTTGAGAGAGATGACTGCTCGTAATTAAGAGGGAGGCTGCGTGATGGTGATGGTTCATGCCATGCTTAACAGATAAGATTGTTTGCCTGTCGTAATTATTAATCATTGTGCTATTACTCTTACCTTGTCCAACTCCCAACTGCCGTGTTCTTGTTACTTTGTCCTGAAGCTATAGTATTTGTGTAATGTCATGCCGTTCTTTATATTTTTGTAGTAGGATAGAAAAGCAATTATTTCCAATTGTAACGCAATGGGGGCTTTATGTAATCTCAAGCTTGTCGGTGGCACACATATTTTCTCTGTATTATTCAATCATTTTGTTTTGTTTTTTTCTCCTGCTGTGTAATCATGTTCCTCTTTGGAATAATTTGAGGGACCTTATGTTTGCTAAATTTCCAGAGTATGAATGTGTTTCCTGATTCAGTGATTCTTGGAATAGATCCAGGCCAGTGTATTTTGCCAAATATCCAGAACTTGTATTTGTATACCCTGTTTCTTTCTCCTTGGAAAAGTTTCAGGCCACTGTTGTTTGTAGGATATACAAGCAATCAGTCAATCACTTTGTGATAGCTACACCATGGGAAGTTACTAGGACCTTGCAGTGCTCCTAGCAATGGCAGATATGCAAGGATCCAGAATTTTCGTTTGCTGTGCAAACTTCCATACATTTTCTGCTGCTTTGTAGGTGGCGATGTTCAAGTTTATTTTCTTCAAGTTGGTAGCTCTGTTTCTTGGAGGGCATTTGGATGAATTGTGTTTCTTCAAGTTAACTAGTGGCCCCTGATGATTTATTTGGTTAACAGTTTGCCTAGTAGCCGCTTCTTACTTAGGACATTTTTTTTTTCAATAGAGTATACTCCAAACTCTACGTATCCATGATGTACTTTGTCACGACTCACGATATATTATTGTATGTATGTACTGCTGTACTGGACTTGATGTGCTGAAATATGGAGCTTTTTTTTTCTGAAGCTGGCTTAACTTCTCTCTCTCTTTTGTGTGTGTGTGTGTGTGTGTGTGAGAGAGAGAGAGAGAGAGAGAGAGAGACAGACAGAGCGCATCTTTAGCTAAGTAATGGCTGCAAACATACGCAATTCTCTTAGTTGCTGCTTTATGGAGTAATCATGATTGGCACTTGCATTGGACAGTTAACATTGTACCTCTCACTTTCATATCTAAAATCTAATTGATTGCTTTGAGCTGCCGGGAACTCCGAACAAATTGATGTTACAGGTAAACTAGATATCAGAACATTTGGGTGTTGCTGCTCCATCTTTTACTGTATGAATTATGCTGCTGGAATGCTGTTTTGCACCAACTAATCGTATACCTGAATACACTGGAATCTGAACGATGACAAAAATGCGCTGATGCCATTAAACTTCTGCATCGTTTCCACACCGGTAAACCGAATTTCATTACATGGCAACGAAATTACAGAAAGTATCAGTTCAGAACCATAGACCAAATGTAAACGAAACTACCATTACTCAAGCAAACAATCACAAAGGGAACGAATGCAAGAGTGCGCAGCCACTACAGACATAGCATCTACCCACAGATAGCACCAAAACACGGATAAAAGCGTTCCATACAAGGCACCCGGCCACAGCACCAGATGGTCACTAACAGCTCGAAACATCCCCAGAGCTTAACCAACGAACGGAACCATCTGAAGATCCTCCTGAGAACGCGTCTGCAACTCCTGCTTATGGAAGAAGAGGGCCGCCGTCTTCACCACCTCAGCTCCTTGGATCACTTGCTTCTTGAGGCCATCCTTTAGCATGCCTGCCCAGTATGTAAGAAAAGAGCAAATCATACAAATAATCTCAGTAGGAGATTTAATTTTCTTGTTGTCAAAGCACACTGTGTTTCTGGTCCGCCAGATGGCCCAGCAAACAGCAACCAACCCCACAGAATGAAAATTGGGGGCTTGTGGAAGAATCCTTTGGATCCAAAACCAATATTGGTTCAAGCTATTTGGTCTACAATCAGCACCCAGAGAATATGCAAGCAAACTCCAGACATATTTAGCCGTTGGGCATTCAAAAAACAAATGTTGTCCATTTTCATTGTCAGTGCAGAAGGTACATGAGGGGGAACCCTTCCACTTACGTTTGATCAAATTATTCTTAGTAAGAATAGCATCCTGAGAAACAAGCCACATGAAAATCTTGATTTTTAAAGGAATCTTAGCTTTCCAGACATGTTTAAAGTTGGGGCCATATTCATGTCTACACAGATACTTGTATGTTGATTTCACAAAAAAACAAACCATTTTTGTTCCAATCCCATTTAGCATGATTTTTATCACTATTAGTACCATACCGGTAAACAATATCATGTAGCCTTCTAAGCTGGCATTGCAGGTCTTCATGCAACCACCTCATCTTCATATATTCAACAGTACAATCCTGATCTTCACTGATTTGAAAAAGCCCAGGAAACTTGTCTGCTAAGGAGATAAGGCCACACCATTTATCATGCCAGTGTTAGTGTTGATCTCATCCAACTCGGCCCAATGGTTGAGTCGGGCCTTGATTCAGTGCCCTGATCGGGGCATCCAACCAAACTAAGGTTGGTGGGCCCCCGTCGCGCAGCACCATATGAAAGCAGGTGGGGGTCAGGGCACATGATACAAGGTTCAACTGAGCCGCTAGACGCCCCCACCTACTTCCTAAACCTAGACCGATCAAGAGGGGTGCTGCCAGCGACGAGAAGCGCCACCACCGCCTCTGTGCCACACCGGACGTCTACGCCATGCCGGACTCCACTACGTCCTCTACCCCGACGCTGCCGCCACCGGATCCACCGCCGCTGGACGACGCCACCGACTGGACCTCAACATGGATGGCTCATCCTTTCCCAAAGTCGATGGTCAGCCACTCCTACATCTCCCTCTCTCACTGTCTCCCTCTCTGTATCAAGTTATAGGTTGAATTGAACTAAACAAGTACCAGATTCACCTTCCAATCTACACCTAACAATGGTATCAGATCCGGCAGGGGTAGTAGCAGTTTAGAAGAAGTTGAAAAAGATCCAATTCGGATCGAAGCAGAGGGTTTCGAACCCTAACCCGAGAAGGGGAAGAACATCAGAAGAAAGAGGGTTCGATTCGGCCCGATTCGGATCGACCCAAATCCGAACCCTAACCCGTGTAGATCGATTCGGAGAAGAAAAACAGTAACAGAGGGTTCGCGCTGAATCCTCACCCTAACCCGACTCGACCCTAACCTTAAACCTAGATCGGACGAGCTCCGAGAAGAAGAGTAAGAAGAATCAAGTAGAAAGAATAAGGGGAAAAGTTTTAGGGAGGCGGCTTACCTCGCCGGCCTCCACTCACCGAAGCACTCTGGGAAAGACTCCGCGCCGGCGCACCGCGATGCGTGCTAGGGTGCCGCCGCTAGGGATGGCAATGGGGCGGATTCGGATCGGTGTGGAGTCTCTATGCATCCAAACCCGAAATCAAAACCCAAAACCGCACCGAACACCGATTCAGGTGATAATCCGTCCCCAAAACCGAACCCGCGGATACCCGAAACCCGCTTTGTATGACAACATAGTAAGAGAAATAAGGACTTTCTATAAACATATGCATGATATATATACACATATTCACATGTATAAACAAGAGGCAACAAATAATAAATATTTTCATGAGTCAACTTAGAATAAATTTAATAATATAAGTAAACAAGTTATTATTAGCATATTATAAAACATGAGTTTTAATTCCAAATGATTTATTTCGAATATCCATTGGATATCCACGGGTGAAAAACCAAACCCGAAACCGAACCCGATTGGTTTCGGGGCCCCGAACCCAAAAACTGTGGGTGAGAAATCATCCCCGAACCCGAACCCGCAAGACCCGAAACCTGCGGATATCCGACCTAAAACCGGCCCGTTGCCATCCTTGGCCGCCGCTAGACCGCTTGACGACGACACGCTCACCCGCTGGAGAGCGTGCGTGCCGGTGAGGGGGCCGACGATGGCACCACCACCCCTCTGCCAGCACCGGTGGCCGCTACCGCTCTAGCGCTCGGTCGCTGCCGCTAAGAGAGAGAAAGGGAGAGAGTGTGGGGTCAAGGGCAACGGCGCAAGGCTGCTCGACGGCGGCGCGCTCAGCCTCAGGCGAGCGTGCTCACCGGCGAGGGGCCCCGCGGCGGCACCACCATCTCCAACCACCGAGGTCCTAGAGAGAGAAGGGAGAGAGAGTGGACCATCGCGTGCGTAGAGAGATGAGGGAGGGGCGAGTGAGCTAGGGTTTTGGGGCGCGCGACCGCCTAGGCATTTTTGTTCTATCGAGGAGCGCGAACGGTCGTTCGATCAAGATCAATGGCCAGCGTTGATCGAACCGGGATCTGGCCCAGGCGGGAGTGCGTGGGTGGACGGCTTTGTCGGCCCAGGCCCAGGTTGTGGCCTGGAAGGCGCCGTGCGCGCGCGAGAAGAGCAGGCCGGGCCGGTTTTTGTCGCTGGGCCGAGCAACAGTGAAAAGTTTGAGCCCAATTTTTCCTTTTCTTTTTCCAGTAAATTGTTATTTCCTGGAAAATGATTAATGGCTCAAGAAAAAAAATAGCAAAAGAGAATTTTCCTATGGATAAAATTCACCAATTATGTTTAAGTTTCCGCTGCAAAGTTTAATGTTTATTATCTTCTAATTAAATTCGAACCAACGGGAGAATTTAATTTGAAGAGCAGTTATATTTAGTAAATCATGATTATGCTTATCCTCTAATTAATTGGAACCGACGGGAAAATTCAATTAGAGGAGTAGTCCATTTTTGTTTATGTAAGATTATGGTATTGTCATTTTTTGACCAACGTTGATGATGACAATATTATAATGAATTTGAGTTTAAAGTTTAAATCTCTAATAAATTTTACACCAACGTGATAATTTTTTTAGAGAGTAGATAATGACCAAGAAATGTTCCTGAACTAATAGAATGTATTTCATTATCAAGTTTCTGCTGCCATGATGTTGATTATCTTCCAATTAAATTCGAACCAATGAGAGAATTTAATTTTGAAGAGTAGTTATACGGATTTCAAGTTAATTTATGAGTTTTATGCATTAATTCTATTTTCTGCCCAACGGTGATGTAGAATTGATGCAGAAGCATATTGTATGTTTTATTTTTAACCCACGAGATCACTCGGCTGCATGCCAACGGACTGCAATGTTGGGGTGTGTGAATGAAAAGGCTTAAGTCAAGCCAGGATAATTTTTTGTTAGTTTACTAATTTCCTAATTAAATTAGAACCAACAGGAAGATTTAATTAAAAAATAAAGTATAAGTGAATGTTTTAGTTGTCATGATTAAGTTTTCGTATAGATGTATCCCGCACGGGGAGAAGTTTGGCATAGTATTTATGCTAGTCAATCCTGCATGGCATGAGAAGTTTTCTGATGATTCACATGTTTTGTATCCCGCATAGCGAGAGAAGCTTGGGTAGCTCTTATGCTGTCCTAATATTGACCTTGGCATAAAAGAAATACATCATCATGGTCAATACTAACTAAAGGATAAGAAAAGATGCAAGCGTGACTTGCAAAAGTACAACTAATGAAAGACCTCATTGAGTTGTTGAAGTGAAATAAGGAAAGTGTACTCCTAAACGGATCAAGAAATAACTTTGTTTACATGATATAATCATGTGAATGAAATAAGTTATAAGTGTCTTGTTCACAGGCTCTCTAAATAGTTATCGAAATTATGGCAGTAAAGCTCGTGCCATATTTCGAGGGGGGTATTAAGATCAATTAAGAAAGATACTCTTCATTAAAGAGTGAGATAAAGATTAATTAAGATGAAACTGTTGGAGGAGTACAACGGTAATAACAATGATACCCCTAAACAGAGAAATAGCTAAATTCCTGGACCTTTTAAAGTTCTGACAGGAAGATAGCGTAGTCAGCCTCAAAGATGTTAAGGTGATGCTTAAAGCGCCATATGAGGTTTTAAAAGATTAAACCGATGATAAGGTGGTGCTTAAAGCGCCATATGAGGTTTTAAAAGATTAAACCCAAAATAAGACATTTGAAGATACACCATTTTTTAGAAAAGATAAAAAGATCTAGGGGAGCATGGTATATAGAGGTATGTAGAGACCTAAGACTTGAAGAGAAGAGTGACTGTATGCCCACTCCAGTGACTTAGAAGCAACAAGTTTCTCAATACCTGTTGATGTTGTATGACCAATACAACACCTATTGTTAGCTCTTCGAAGAAGATGAATAATGTAAATAAGGATCTTGTTATACAGGAGCCTGTAGAATCAATTGTCTCTTGGCAATGAAAAGCAACGACAACCCATATGAAAGTGTCAGTAGCTGAGGCCCCAGAAGATCTCAAAGAATTAGTAAACCAGTTTTTTCCAATGACTATGAAGTCTATGTTAATAAAGAAATTCAAATGAAGTGTAATCCCACCTCATTTGAAGAAGCCATGAGAAGCGTTTACTCATTTAAATGGCAAGAAGATATGAAGTTGAAATAAATTCGATGAATACCAACGATGTTTGGGACTTAGAAGTAATTCCTAATGAAGACAAAATAGTAGGCTGTTAATGGGTCTATAAGATAAAATGTTGACTCCAAAGGAAATGTAGAAAGAAATAAAGCACGACTTGTAGTAAAAGGCTTTATGCAAAGAGGATGGATAGATTACGATGAGAGTTTTCTCTCTAGTCTCATCCAAGGATTCTTTAGAATTGAAATGGTGTTATTGGCACATTAAGATTTAGAGTTACATCAGATGGATGTAAAGACGGCATTCCTCAACGGGGATTTGTATGAAAAATGTTTTCATGGCACAACTCAAAAGGTTTTGTCATGGAAGAAAAGAACATATGGGACGCCGCTCGTAGAAATCCATTTATGAGTTAAAAGTAAGTCTCTAGACAGTAACATTTAAAGTTGATGAAACAATGAGAAAGTTTGGGTTTTAAAGAAAATGAGAAGGACAATAGCATTTATGTGAGTATCAAAAATGGAAAATTCATTTTCCACATCCTATGAATAGATGACATTCTACTCATTAGTAGTGATGTTAATCTATTATTGGAGAAGAAGTTTTGTCCTTAAGTTTCCATGTGAATGATCTTGGTGAAGCGTCATTGGTTTTAGGAATCAAAATTCACCGAGATAGAAGAAAATGGGGTATTAGGACTATCGCAAAGGCATACTTAGAAAAGATTATAAAGAAATAAAGTATGCATGCGAGTAAACCTACGCCTGTTACTATAATCAAGGGTAATAGATTTAGGAACTTTAAGTGTTTCAGAAACCGATATGAGATCGATCAAATGAACATGGTTCCATATGTTTCAGTTGTTGGAAGCTTGATGAGTGTACAAGTACAAGTAAGAACTTACCCTGACGTAGTTTACGTATCTGAGATATTTTGGCAGAAGTCCAGTCTAGATATAGATCACTGGAATAGAGTTAAGAATGTCTTACAATTTTGCAAAGTATCATAGGCCTCATGCTGAGTAAGAAAGAACAAATACTCTTAAATAGTTGAGGGTACAAATGTTAAGTCTTGGCGAGATGTGTAGTGAAATCCATAATAGTTGCTAACACTCGCAGTTGGAGTATTATTGTGGAAAAGCTCCAAAGAAACAGTTGTGGTGTCATCAGTGATGCATATGATGGTATAGCTTGACATGAGGCTTAAGAAACAAGCAAAAGGTGGTTAAGGGAATTTGTACCCGGATTTAACAATGGTAGACAACAACAATAATTATTTAAAGTAAGTTAACTCCTAAGACAACATATCAAGTATGCTGCCAAACACATTGACACTTAGTTATATGTTGTAAAGGAGAAAATCTAAAATCATTTTGAAAGCACTGAGCACATAAGTACCGAGTAAGTACTTGCGGATCCGCTTACCAAAGGCTAACCACCCAGTGCGTTCAGAGAACACACAGTCGACGTGAGTTTATAGAAAAGCCTATGATTTCTGGATACTAAGGGCCTAGTTGAGTATCTGTTTCAAAACAGAGAGGTGCATTGTAGCTGTTAAATCTAATGGCAACTGACTGTGACGATGAAGCACGCTCTATGCACTGATCTGTGATGGAATAAAAAAAAGATAATGAAAGTTGAGTTTTAAGTATGAGGTGAGATCAAGGAGGAGATTGTTAGTGTTGATCTCATCCGACTCGGCCCAACGGTCGAGTCGGGCCTTGATCCAGTGCCCTGATCGGGGGCATCCAACCAAACCAAGGTTGGTGGGGCCCCCGTCACACAGCACCATATAGAAGCAGATAGGGGCCAGGGCACATGATACAAGGTTCACCTGAGCCGCTAGACGCCCCCACCTACTTCCTAAACCTAGACCGATCGAGAGGGGTGCTGCTAGCGACGGGAAGCACCACCACCGCCTCTGCACCATGCCGGACGTCTACGCCATGCCGGACTCCACTGCATTCTCTACCCTGACGCCGCCGCCACCGGATCCACCGCCGCCGGACGACTCCACCGACTGGACCTCGACATGGACGGCTCATCCTTTCCCAAAGCCGACAGTCAGCCACTCCTACATCTCCCTCTCTCACTGTCTCCCTCTTTATATCAAGTTATAGGTTGAATTGAACTAAACAAGTACCGGATTCACCCTCCAATCTACACCTAGATGATCCTAAGAATCTAACAGCCTGAAGCTAGTGGATTTACCATTGCCCACTATCATAGTTCTACCTTTCAAGTATACAGGTCTTACTTTCAGTAAGTCATTCCAGACAGAAGAGTTTCTGGGGCTTTTCTTTAAGTGAGCAATGACCCCTTTTTTCAGATACTTTTTCCTGATGATATCTTGCCAGATTCCCTCTCCATTTTCAGCTTTCCACCACCACTTACAAAGTAAGCTGATATTCATTCTCCTCAGATCCTTAACCCCTAGACCACCTTTATTCTTTGGTTTTGTAATTCTGGCCCACTTAACTAAATCGTATTTCCTTTTTAAATTCCCCCCTTGCCAGAAAAATCTTTTCCTGACAGAGTCCATCTTGTTAAGGACTGACACAGGCAGCCAAAACATGGACATAGCATATACAGTAAACTTCTGCATCTAAGAAAAGATCATAACCACACGAAGTTCAAGTCACTGGGGCATGTTCGTCATCAGCTCAGGGTTCACAGAAAGATGACACCTGCACACGGTCGTTTAACAAAATGATCTTGAGCTTCTTTTAGTTAATTGTCCAAATTGTTAGAAACCTGAATAAGAGAGAAATTGCGCACGGAATATCACTTCGACTCAAGTTGCTGAAGAGCTAAGCAAAACTTGTCTTTCTGAAATTGCATAAATTTCTCATGCTACAGAGGCTCAAACAACAAGCCTAAAGGGTTTCCATTACAGAATATTAACTGAAGCTCCAGCTACCGTAAAAATTACAATAAAGAATGCGCATTTCTGCCATTTCAGAGGGTCTTGCCAAGGGAGCACAAGTAGTGTCTCTGTTCCCTGCGCGGCGAACAGTCCCCCATTTTTGGTTCTGCAGATCAGCTAAAGAAGCTGGCGCCCTGCATGCAAGCAAGAATAAACCTGCGTCAATAACAACATTTCGATCATTTACGTTTGAATTCCAAATGTGTTGTACTACCAATTGCAAGAAACCACAGCAAGGTGGGAAACATCGTGGAATTTCGTTAGAGTTTGATGAAAACATGACCCGAAATAAGCCAAGAGCAAGGTGGAAAAACAACGAGAAATTGAGTTGATTCAGAACTCACACAACGCTATATAACCTCCATCCATCCTAGGTGCAGAGGATGAACTTGCCGGAGGGCAAGGCGGCGGCGGCGACGGCGAGGAGGCAGAGTGTGACGACGTTCTGCCGACACCACCGGAGCGGTGCCCACGCGCCCGCGCCCTCCACGCTGGCGCACTTGGCCCTCGTCACCCCGTACTGCGGCTCCTTGGACAGGTCGAACGCGGCGCCCTTCAAGCGCAGCTCCTGCACGGCCCGCGCGAGCGCGCGCGCGTCGCCGCGGTCCCGGCGAAGCCGCGCCGCGGCGCGCCAGTAGGCGCACACCCGGAGCTGCACGGCCACGGCGAGCGCGAGCGACGCCGCCAGGGACAGAGACGACGGCGCCCACCACCTCCTGCACGCGGCGGAAGGGGAAGGGGAAGCGGCGGCGGTGGAGGCGGACGCGGCCACGGACGCAGCGAAGAGGAGCACGAGGGAGAGGCCGTGGAAGGCGAGGAAGGCCGCGCAGAGGTAGAAGGCGTCCCGGCGCGCCGTGTCCATGCGCGCTTCCAGCGCGCAAGCGCGGCGGCCCAGGCGGTCCTCCTCCCACTGCCACAGCTTGAGCAGCAGCAGGTGCCCCGCACTCGCTGCGATCTCCCCGAGCGGGTGGCCCTCACCCGCCGCCGCCGCCGTCGACTTGTCAAGAAAGGCCTCCTCGCCTCCGTAGGCTTCGCCGCCGTCGACGGCCACCGGGATCTCCACGACGTGGGCCTCGTTCTTGGCCGGCTCCGCCATGGCAAAGGTCGTCGGTTCTTGGTTTCTTTCTTTCCTTTTGTCTATCTAGGAAGAACGGATCTTTGTCGGGACCGGACTTGGGGGAGGAAACAGGGGAAGCGGCGATCTCTCAGGGAAAGATCAGAGTTGATGTGAGATCGGAGTCCGGAAGGGGAAGCGCAGATGGAAAGGCGAGAGTGGAAGCACGGTGATCGATCTGGCGGCCGCCGTGGGTTGGGCGCGGCGCGGCTTAAGGCCGGCGGGATGGCGCTGCGTCCAACGGTCGGGTGGCCGAGCGCTTTTGGGAGAGGCAGGCAACGGTCACATCTTGGGTGGGCCTTGTAGTGTTTCCGTGGGCCACAAAGGGCCCATAGACCTTGAGGGCTGCTGTGTTGTGGGAGATATTAGGTCCAAAGTCATAGACCGAAGGCCCAACTGAAACTTGTATACCCACGAGAAAAGTGTGACGCGAGGGAGATCGAGAGCAGCGTCACCACTATCCGATGCGGTAGGCGTGTGCGGACAACGCCGGCGACGAGCTGAGCCGACGACGCGATACGGTGAGCACCGCGGATGTCACACCGAAGATTATATTCCCCGGGCGTTCGACCGCATCGCTCATCACACCGGGCGTGTCGTATCTCTTCCGTTACCTTTCGCCGTCACCGGCGGCCGGTTGACACCGCTGCTGGCTTCTGCGAGCACTCCATTTCCATGGCGCTCGACGGCATGTCGCATCTATAAGTATTCGCCTTCCGGGTCAGCTTGTTTGCACACGACAAGTCCAGGGAGTAGGGCAGGGAGACGTGGCTTGCTTCTGCCTCCCAGCCATGGCGCGCTTCGCCTCCGCCGTCCTCCTCGCCGCTGCCCTGCTCATGGTAATGATCGATCGAACAACCCGCTGGTCAGTGCACGTAAGGTAGAGGAAGACGCATTCACGAAGTTCTCCTTGCCTCCCCTCCCCCTGGGCTTCACTTGTTCAGGCTGGACGGCTGACGAATGCGGGGCCATCGACGACGGCCGAGGAGGTGTTCTGGCGCGCACTCCTGCCAGGCTCCGCCGTGCCGGACGCCGTCCTCCAGCTCCTACGCCCAGGTCGGTTCTCCTCTCACTTTGCTGGTTCTATCTTGGAGAATGTACGGTTTGATCAGGGACCAATGCACTTGCACATGTGAATGGAACGTTCAGCTACGACTACATCACCTACGAAGCGCCCAGCGAGCCAAGGGGTACCGGCCAGCGGCGGCGCGAGAGACGACGACGACGACGACGACCCTTCGTTCAAAGGCTACGAGTTCAGCTACGACGCGCCCATTGCGACGACGCGAGGCGGTGGGGCGGCCACGCCGACGCCGACGGCCCCGACGGCGGCGGTGTTCTTCCACGAGGAGGCGGTGCGCGTGGGCGAGCGCCTGCCGCTCCACTTCCGGGCCGCGGCGCCAGCCGCGCTGGGTCTCCTGCCGCGCGGCGTCGCGGACTCCATCCCGTTCACGACGGCGGCGCTTCCGGCCGTCCTCGCGCTCTTCGGCGTCCCGCCGGGCTCGTCCAGGGCCGCCGCCATGGCCGAGACGCTGCGCACCTGCGAGCGGCCCCCGCCAGTCGCCGGGGAGGCCGAGGAGGCCAGGTTCTGCGCCACGTCGCTGGAGGCCATGGTGGAGCGCGCCGTGGCGGCGCTGGGCACGCGCGACGTCCGTGCGGTCACCTCCGCGCTGCCCCGCGCGGGGCTGCCGCCGCAGGCGTACACCGTCCGCGCCGTGCGGCGCATCGGCGGCGGCGCCAGCTTCGTGGCGTGCCACGACGAGGCGTACCCGTACACCGTGTACTGGTGCCACGGCACGGGGCCCGCCAGGGCGTACCTGGTGGAGATGGAGGGCGCCCGCGGCGGCGGCGCGGTCACCGTGGCCTTTGTCTGCCACACCGACACGTCCCGGTGGAACCCGGAGCACGTCTCGTTCAAGGTCCTCGGCACCAAGCCCGGCGGCGCGCCCGTCTGCCACCTGATGCCGTACGGCCACGTCATCTGGGCCAAGAACGTGAAGCCCTCGCCGGCGTGAGGAGCTAGCGGGGCACCATTAATATCCATTCATTCCGCTGGAGAATGAAGTATTTCTGTGTTGTATTCAGGACTTGGCCGTCTGATCTGCTCTTGTTTCTGCCTGTCCTGTGGTGTTCTGTGCCTGGTCACTAGACCAGCGTCTGCAATAAAATGGACTCTGCTGTGTGCAGTTTGTGCTACATGAACATAGGCCCCGTTTAGATCCAAATTTTTTTAGTTTTTGGTTACTGTAGCACTTTCGTTTTTATTTGTCAATTAATGTCTAATTATGGAATAATTAGGTTCGAAAGTTTCGTCTCACGATTTCTCATCCAACTGTGCAATTAGTTTTTTTTTCGTCTATATTTAGTACTCCATGCATACGCCGCAAGATTCGATGTGACGGGTACCGCGAACGGAGCCATACTCTATTGTGAAATCACTTATAACGCGCTGTGACAAAGAACTGAGTCTGAACAGGAAAAGGAACTGCTGGTCGACTATCCACAGAGCTTTCCGACCAAGTGTGCGTGTTGCTTTCTCACCTCTTGGTCGGAAAGGTTACTGCTGACGTTTCTCCATGGTGTACGGGATGGGGAAAAACAGAATTTGGCACACCTGACCATCTGTTCCTGCAAAGCAATGGCAAATTCAAAGATCCAAACAAACCAGACCCAATATGGATGTGTACGAAAACAAAAGTATGCTGTGTGATGGATCGAGTAGCTCGCCCTCCTCCTATCAGTCCTCATCCTTTGATAGTGGTACATATTGATATGAGTATATCTAATCAAACAAGCAAAATGAACAACAGATCAAAAATAAATCAATCAAAGAAGGAAATAAACAGCTGACCCACAAAAACTGAATATAGTCACTGAATCATTAGGATGCTAATCAAACTTCTGGTACGCATATTTGTAACTGACACAGCAAAACAATATGCATGGCGTACAAATTTTTTTCAAACTGAAAGATCGTCAATGATACATAACTGCTAGCCCTTTTTATCACCATACAGTTTTGTATGAACATGTCTGAGAGATTTAAGTAGAAGCAGAGCCAAAGTATTCATGTAATAGTTTAGTGAAGCACAAACCATATTGTAAACCATCCTGTACCAACCTCTTTTTGAAAAAGGGAACTGATAGGAAGGAGACATTGCAATGTAGTTTGAAAATTTATTCTCTAAATATCACAGTAGCCATGTGTATTCTATAGAATTAGATAAAATATCATTTACTTTTATAAATAGTTTCCTGAGAGCAGAAAATCATGGACACTTTTTTTCTTAGAAGTGAAGGACATGAACAAGGGAGCAGATCATTCATTAAAAGATTAAATGATTCAGTTACCTTAGCATGAATATAGGGACCTGGAAAGAGAAAAAAAATTAAATTTACTGTTTTTTCTACGGTTTTTTTTAGGTCAACGACGGGGGGAGGAGGGGTTGGTTAAGAGATCCCCACCTGATATATATTAAGCCACATATGCCGCCGTGAGCCTGTGGGTGGCGGGGCACATGGCCCAAACAAAGTTTTCAGAGTTACAAATGGAGAGGGGTAGACTCAAATAGGCAAAAGATTACACCAAATAGAGGAAAGACGAGCATCATTCTTTGGCAGGCGGCATCTCCATTGTCGCGCTGATTCTTGGCAAGCAGTGATCAGGCGCTGGTGATCTGGGTGCATGCCTCTAAACACAAATGTCACAGGTATCCTCGTCAAGTACCTTCTCGTCAGTTGACTCCCACAGGCACCGAACTTCAGCTATTACCTCAGCCTGCCAGCCTATGTGTCTCCAGAAAGCTTGGGCAAAAGGGCAACCTGAAATTATGTGGGCCGCATTCTCAAGCCCATGGCCACAAATGTCACAGGTATCCTCGTCAAGTACCTTCTTGTGCAGCAGATTGCTCTTGCAGTTGATTCTATTCTTCGTTAGCAACCATCCAAAGAACTTCACCCAGGGAGTGGCTATGTTCTTCCAGACAAACTGGTAGGCTGGGCAGGAGCTGCTGTTTCTCATAGAGGCTCTGTAAATCATACCTGAGAGCAGCCGCTGGTTGTTATCAGCAAAGAAGCATGATCTTTTGTCACTGCTGTTGTTGAGGGAGACCTCCTGTAACATGGACTCTAGCTTTTGTAGTTCTTCTATCGCCTGCCGACTTAGCCGCCGTTGTAACTGTGAGAGCAGTGATCTTGACAGCACCTCCCGGATTGAGGCTCCTTGCTCCACACAATGGCCGTGTAAGACCGGGAGGCTCTCTGCTAGTGGACAATCTCCTAACCAGACATCATCCCAAAATGCCGTGCTGCGTCCATCCCCAACATCAACCCTGGTAATCTTGCGGTATGCTGGAAGGAGCCCTCGAAGGACATCCCAGTGCACGCCGGCCAAATCCCCCTGCAGGCTATGTAGTTGTGTCTGTGTTTTTGCCCAGGTTGCCCATGCAGACCCCTCAGAGTGATGCAGCCGCTGTATCAGTTTGAGCAGCAAGCTCGCATTTTGTGTGTCCAGCCTTTTGATCCCATTATTCTACAGTTTGCATCATGCGCTTGGTACATACAGTAGAGAAAGAAATATTGCAAGGAAGATTTATTTTTTTCCCTGATGCCTTGCACCACGCACTTGGTACATGTAGTCTAGAAAGAAACATTGCAAGAAAGAATAAGGCTGTTGTTTCTTTACTGCCTTAACCTTATAGAAGAAGTGTCAGTTATCATAGTACAAGGCTAGCAGGCAACACTGATTATTAGCAAGTGCACTTACAAAGGCTGATGTGTCTAGATGCAATGTAATCGGTCTGAAATAGGTAAACCACCAAACCTCACAGCTGAGCAACTTATATGGTAGCAAACATGACATGTCATTGTATACAAATACATGTAGTATCCTATGGTGCCAGTTTTGCATACACATGGTAGAAAACTTAGCTGTAGTCCCGGTTCTCAACCCCCTTTAATTCCGGTTTTAGAACCGGGACTATGTAATCGGGACTAAAGGTCTTGATTTTTAGTCCCGGTTCCTCCAACTGGGAGTAGAGGTGTTTATTGAGTAAAAAAAAGTTGCAGCTGTGGAGATTCGAACCTACGACCTCCCTCAGAGTGATGCAGCCGCTGTATCAGTTTGAGCAGCAAGCTCGCATTTTGTGTGTCCAGCCTTTTGATCCCATTATTCTACAGTTTGCATCATGCGCTTGGTACATACAGTAGAGAAAGAAATATTGCAAGGAAGATTTATTTTTTTCCCTGATGCCTTGCACCACGCACTTGGTACATGTAGTCTAGAAAGAAACATTGCAAGAAAGAATAAGGCTGTTGTTTCTTTACTGCCTTAACCTTATAGAAGAAGTGTCAGTTATCATAGTACAAGGCTAGCAGGCAACACTGATTATTAGCAAGTGCACTTACAAAGGCTGATGTGTCTAGATGCAATGTAATCGATCTGAAATAGGTAAACCACCAAACCTCACAGCTGAGCAACTTATATGGTAGCAAACATGACATGTCATTGTATACAAATACATGTAGTATCCTATGGTGCCAGTTTTGCATACACATGGTAGAAAACTTAGCTGTAGTCCCGGTTCTCAACCCCCTTTAATTCCGGTTTTAGAACCGGGACTATGTAATCGGGACTAAAGGTCTTGATTTTTAGTACCGGTTCCTCCAACCGGGAGTAGAGGTGTTTATTGGGTAAAAAAAAGTTGCAGCTGTGGAGATTCGAACCTACGACCTCCCACTTCAGCTCTTGCACGCGTTACCATCTCACCTACTACCACACATCTAACTTAGATAAGATACGTTTTCCTTTTAAATTCAGTTTGGAGACACCTTTAGTCCGGGTTTGAGACATAAATCGGGACTAAAGGTACCTTTAGTCCAGGTTCGTGTCTCAAACCGGGACTAAAAGTCACACTTTTAGTTTGAGTTCATGTCTCAAATCGGGACTAAAGATTCTGGCACTGACGTGCCTCTGACACACCTCGGTAACCGTTACAACCGGGACTAAAGGGTAGAATTAGTCCCAATTTGTATTATAAACCGAGACTAAAGGTTCAGTCCTCCCTTTAGCTACGGTTGTAATTTTTAAACCGGGACTAAATACTTTTTGACCATGGGATGAAAGGCCGTTTCTCTGCCAGTGACATTGGAAAAAGTAGCGCTCGGATTGTAGCGGCGATGACATCCAACGCTGCTGATATGTCTGAGCTCAGAGTTACGGTGCTGGAAGCTAAAGAGTATCTGCAGCTGCTAGTTGATTGGAAGATCAACAAGGTAAAGAGAGATTGCAACAATGTAGCGCATGAGCTAGGTCAATTAGCTAGGCGAAATGTTCATACTGCAACGTCGTGGGGGCAAGCGCCTGCGTGCGTCTTGAGTCTTCTCAACTCTGATTGTAACTGGTCGCCAAGTTAATAAAGCTCTCTTTACCCCGCAAAAGAGAGAGAGAGAGAGAGAGGCACAATTGTTCTGTTGCAGGCCAACAGTATATATCAAGAGCCAAGATAACGATATGCATATAGGGACCTGGAAAAACACATGATGCTAGCTGGACCATGGAACCCAGTATTGGAGCCAATTCAAAAAGTTTGCACAGGAGAAAAACAAATGTACATTTTATAAGCAATATGTAAAAACACAATATATGTGCTAAGACCACATGTTAGTGTGAATATACTCCAAAATATGCCTTTAACATGATACACTACACTCTTGGCAAGTTGAAATGTTTAATCAAGTTTAGGGCTCACTAACTAATTTAACTAGATAATGCCTGCGCGTTGTTTGCGGGTATTTTGTAATATTACAAAGGAGATTGTTCTGTAATCCTAAACAGGAGAGAATCATTTTAAGTAAGATACATCAAGCTACAAATCCTCGGGTACCAATAATGAAATCAACTGGCTCGGGCAAGCAAAACTTCAATTTGATCTGTACTAATTAAAATTTGAAACTTAAAAGATTGTTGAAACCATTTACGTGATGTAAAGCCAGCAAATAACATTCAATTGAAAATGCAAATAAACAAATTTGAGTCCATACTTCTTTGGTGGACATCACAATTCATGGTGGAGAATAACAGCCATAGATCCATAAAAGAAGGCCAAACAATGATCCTTCCTATATATGCTCACACATAGTGACAGATGATGGAATGAAACGGAGATACGGGAAGTGAACAGTGCAGACAATAATTGAACCAAGATTTCTAAATTGCTTAGCAAATTAAACAAATGGTACAGAAGCTGTGATGAAAAATATTAAGCTCGTGCTTGACAATTAAGAAATCCGCCTACCTGATCGTGCTCCGTGCTCGGCGGCTCGGCGCTCAGCTGCAAGCTGATCTTGATCAGAGTTGTACCACAACATCGATGATGATGTGCTTGGCTACTCTTTGCAGTTGTGCACGGTGGGTGAGGCACGAGTGGTGCGGATCGCGTCTCTGCAGCACCATTGGTGCGCGGCGGCACCATTGCATGTTCGCAATTTCTGTTTATCTCTGGACGACAATTCATGTCGCAGGTCATGGTCGCTGGTTGCGTCAGGCTTCCAGGATCATCGTCATCAATATATATGGATGACATGATGGGCCGGGGGAGATTGTAGAGTAGCACGATGATCCTTTGTATGCCCACTCACACACACTGTATCAAAATTGAATGCTTCCTTGGTGGAGATGAATTCGAAAGAGGCTGCATGGAACTGATTCCTCCACTTTCTAGCAGTCTCCTATGCATCTAGTAGTGGAGAAGATCCTAGAGGAGTGGGTGTGCACGTAGTGGAATATTGGAGGTTGTGTCGTCATGGGATGACTGCAAGGGATATGAAACATATTTTGATGAGGTGGCATTATGAGGAGCTAGAGAAATACAGTAGTAGGGATCTCCTATTTGGATATAGAAGAATCTCCTATTTAGATATAGAAGATTAGAGTGAAACGTAAGTGACCAGGAAGTTCTGACAACTCCTTACATGCCTCTTTATTTTCTCTTCTTGCATGGCTATGGGAGGTGACAACCAAGCAACAAACACCAAAGGAAACAACGCGCAAGCTTAAATCGGTATTCGCCCTGTTCGCTGGGCTTATAAGCCGTATTTTTTAGTCAACAAACTGTATCACAACAAATCAGCCAATAGTACTTTCAGTCATGGCTTATCAGCCAAGCGAACAAGGCAATTGTCAGCAATTTGTTTTAAAAAAATGTTACCCTTACGACAAGAGCCCCCAGAACACATTAGAATCAATCTCCATAAAGTCGGTACATGAGATACTTTTTTACGGATAGATGATCTATAAATAATATTGGTATTACAAATTTGGTGACACCATCAGAAAATTAAAAAAAGACTGCCTATGTAAAACTACACTTATATCACCAGTGTGCATATAGTTGTACTCAAAACTCAAATAAAAAGGAGAACCAAAAGTGGTCGCACACAGCAAAGTGTTTGACAATGATCTTTAGGGATAGGACATGTGCTCAGAACCAACAATGTATACTTTGACGTCACAAGCAATGATCACAAGCCTAGAATCAAGAAAAATATATATATCTATCACTTCATGGGCAATAAACACAAGCTCAGATTTGCACGATTATGTGCTACTAACATCACAAAAAATGATCATAAGCAAGTCCAAGTGCAAAACCAAAGGCAATGATCAGATTAGACAAAGGAAGAAATCTGCACAGGCAATGACATCACAAGCTGAGATTTCGTAATTAAGAGCTAATTCCAAGCGTGTACTACGTGGATCAATGGGCAATAAACACTAGCTCTCGTTGGTGCCTCCAAACTATACAAAATAGAATAGTAGAAAGAGATGCAAAAAAAAAAACATAGCCAACCAATTGACCATTGCCTCAGTTATGATGGAACATGTAGAGAGAGATGAAAAAATAGAATCATCATTTGTTAGATGTATAGGATATATACATGTATTTCCCCTCTACTTGGAGGGCTTCTTTGCATTTTTGCATTGTATATCTGCCCCTTTGGGCCTGGCAGTACATTCAGTTGGCCTACTTCTAACACTCATGATCATTGCCTCGGTTATCAACATAGTAGAGAGATGTAAAAGGAAGAAACATCATAGCTCATGAGCATTGTCTCAGTTACCAAAAAAGGAAAGAGATGTAAACTGTGGAAAGATAGCTCATGATTATTGCATCAAACATTAAACATAATTTATGATGCTATCATCATAGCGCTAGCTCATTCCCTCAATTAAAATGTAACAGCAATAGAAAAGCGTACTCATCATTGGACATGACCAAAATGCAAACGATAAACCAAAAATCATGTATCTCTAGATCCCCATATGGTTTAGTATTCGAAGTCGTGTAATCTTTCGTGTAACCTCTGATCTACGGAATGTAATCGTGTTTCCCCTTCTGGTTCTTGCTTCGAATCTTGGGACGAGATTCTTTTTAAGGGGGGTTAGTTGTAACACCCCTGGTGTTACGAGCCTGTTTAGCACCGCGATTTAGGCCTAAGAAAAATTTCTTAAAACGTTTTTCTTGAATTTTAAAAACTTGACTTATGTATGTCTGATAGCAAATAAAAGGGCGAATGGCTTGTTTATTTAGCAAATAAAAGAGCCTGTTTAGATAAATTTAGCTCTGGTGCCGCCCCTCCTGGACCGGCCTGTTTCCGTGCGAGGACTAGTGGCCCACCCGCGCTAGATTGGATTCTCGCCTTGCTGGGCCGCCCGCATCGTTACCACACGTCAACATGGGCCATCCGCGTCATCCACCGTTGCTGGGCCGCTCACGCCTGCCGCGCGTGGGCCAACTGGCTGGCCAGCGCTCACCGCGCCTTTGGGCCGTGGTCTGGGCCATCGGCCACGCACCCTATCCCCACGTCGCTGGGCCGCTGCCTGCCCGCTAGGTCGACCTGTGCCGTGTCCGCCTGGGCCGCGCGTCCCTCTTGGCCATTCCACGCCACTGGGCCACGTCTGGCCAGCAAGCCGTGCGTGTTTGCGGGCCGAGCCAAGCCGCCGGCCCTTTTCGATTTGTAGAGCATTTTCTAAATTAGCTTACAAGGAAAATGGTAGAGTTAAAATAAAATAGTTTTGGTGTCCTAAAATAGTGAAACTTATTTTGTTAGTCTCCTAAAATCATGATCTACTTGCTAGTATAATTTGTTCACATAGTTGGATAATATTCTTAGGAGCTATATAATTAATTTGGGATACTTAATATTGTAAAAATATAAACTTATAGGAATTATTGTGATCAACTGGTAATATTGTTGAATCTAAAATTTTTACAGTGGGCTCCTAGCAATATTAGGTACTCACCGTAATTTTTGTAGCTCCGAAATAATTAGTTTGCTAAATAGACAACGATATCCTATTGTGAATGAAGGTTAAATTGATAGAATATAATAAAGAAACAACTTAGGATTTTATAACTAAAACAATTATTGGAAAAGTAACGCCTTATTCGCCAACATGGGTATGTAACCTAAATACGGACGTCGTTAGAACGAGCTTGTTAGCTTGAGAGGCGTAAATCGTATTGTACGAATCACGGTTGCAGTTGATTAATTACTTCTTACATTGCATCGCATTGCATATCATATATGTACGATGATGGATTAACAGATCAATTGAAGGATGATTGGGAATTCAAAGATGGTGTAATGGTATTCTCTCCAGGAGATGATGCAATAGGCTTTCTATCCAGTTGATGGTGGATGATCTGAAGATGCAGATACTAACTTTTAATATATATCTTACCCAGGCAAGCCCCGGTGCATAACCCCTACTTTTTTGCAGTTTAAATTATATTTGTGCATTAAGTTTTAAGGAGTTGAATGAAACCCACTTGCATAAATATATCTTTATCCTATGAGTCTTACTAGTATGATAGGATCGTGTAGATTGCTATGCTATAGGACTCTGGTAGAAGTCGAGTGATTGCCTGTCACTCGTGAGAGATATAAAATATATTATTGTATTATTATCACTTGAAAAATATAAATGGTGGAAAAGAAATTAGTGACCGGGCAAGGATATGGTTTAGGTATTGGTGGGTGTAAGAGGTTGTGTCGCCGTGGACGCGGGGCATAGCTTAGTTACACTGTTTTCCCTGTCTGTGTCGATTAAGGACCGGTCGTTGCATAAGCCATCGAGGCAAGTCACAGACTTATTATCTTAAGCACATACTTGGGTATGGGCGCTTGAAAGACTGGTTGTTCTCTTGTCGTGGGTTTTAGCTCTTTCCGGACCGACTGTCAGGGTTTCTTTTTGGTGGAGGAGGTCCTTGCACCGCACTGAGTCTAGGACTCAGGTGCAGGGGCTTGGAGTCCTAGTTTGGACGGAGACCTAGGACTCTAGGATAGGAGAGTGATGGGTTGGTCCTGCTTGTGTCTTAGGTACAAGCAGGGCGTGTGTTTTCGGGGTACCCAGCTGGGGGCATTGATTCGCGAATCATCGGGCAATCTAGTACGGCTTGTTTCATGCCTAGCACTATAGTAAGAACTGAAAGATGAAATATAGAAGATGAAAAGAAAAATAAATCTGATTGCTTACCAGCTGCTTGAAAGTAGTACAGGTGCTTACATAGAATGGTTAGTTAATGAACCAATGCGGCTATTAATAAAAATCGAATATAAGGACGTACACTTAGTAATGCTTCCTACAAATGCAATAAACCCACAAGCCAGATAGCCTTGCATATCCTTAGAGTCTTTTCTTTCCTCCTGTTGGGTAAATCTTGCTGAGTACAATTGAGTACTTAGGGTTTTATTCTCCCTGTTGTAGGTGACAGGTAGAAGCTAGAGCTGACCCTTATGTGTGGATATCTCCTAGTGGGCTCAGCGAGGATTCCTTTACGCTGCGATCATAGTTTTTATTTACAACTCTTACCAAATGCTTTTATAAATGAAAGTTTTATAATCTGTTGCCGTAGTTTATAAATCAATACTTCATCATGTCATGTTAGATATTTATTTCCGCTATAATTCGGATCACTTGTTATATTCCGCTGTTTAATTAAATTGTTTATACTCTGATAATATATTTATATTCCGCTATTGTAAATGATAAATATTGTACTCTGATGTTATATGCAAAGTGATGTAAGAAATGGTTAAGAATGATGTAAGCTTTATTCTCTCATTTGTGATCCTGATGGCAAAAATGTGGATTTTTGGGTTCTTCCCTAGGGTGTGCCCAACAGGACCATGTAATTTGATGTTCTCCTTCGAGTGCTTAGTGTCTAATGGAAGACGAGCACTCCTAGGAGGCATTAGATTAGGCGGTTCTGCTATGGTATCCGTGCGCTTGTGGATTTATCTATGTGCGTTAAAATATACCAACAAGCTTTCTGGCGCCACTGCAGGGGAAACGGTTGCTGAATTAACTTCGAGCCTAGCTTAACATTTTATGTTTTGTTCTTTCTTTTGTTTTACTTTTTCGTTTAGCATGGATTCCACTCCTATTTATCAATATGCTAAACCCACGAGCGCATGCCTAAAGCCACCTAAATCCTCAGACCCTATCATAACACCTGGTTATGAGTTGCGCCTGTATTTAATAAAACTAATTTGGGATAAATCCTTCTCGGGAGAAGGCGATGAAAACCCATACTCACTCCTACGGGAGTTTGAACAGACCTGTGCATGCTTGTGTATCGCTAGCATCTCTGATAAAACCTTAAGATGGAAGTTATTCCTGTTCTCTTTGATGGGAAGAGCTAAACAATGGTATAGCCTAACCATAGGAAGTATGCAAGAAGATTAGGAAATATTATGCTCTAAATTTTATTTATGTTTCTTTCCCATCTCTAAGGTAGTCAGCCTTCGGAAAGAGATTCTAAATTTTAGACAACTAGAAGAAGAATCTCTTGGTACATCGTGGGATCGTTTTAATGAACTAATCATCACTGGCCTGGATCATACTTCAATATTTTTACATGGGTCTTAGCAAAGATTCCAGGGAATCCCTTAATGTAGCCTCTAGAGGAGCTTTCCTTTATTCGTCTGCTAGTGAAGCAAGGGCTATGCTTGATAGAATTAATGGAAAGACTCCCTGCACTAGCATTCATTATGAACTCCTTGAAGAAGAGAAGGAATCCTCTTCAAAACAAGAAGAGGAAGTTTTGATAGCCAAATCATAACCACTCCGATTCCAAGATTTAGCTATCAATCCCGAACCAGCAATACCCCCAAAATCCCCCAAAAGAAGAAGGAATTCCACCTTTGGAAATCCCTATTGAGATTAAGGATGACCTCTTTGGTGCTGATTTTGGGAGAGCATTAAATTCTCATAAGAGACCTTCAAGCAAATATAATTCAAATCCTCTCAAGAAAGAATCTCTTAGAAAGCGTCCTTATTCCCATGTGGGACATTGGGAAGAATTCAAGGATACCATGTCTAGTGATGCCATAGAAGGAGAGCCAAGCCATTTAGAAGTCAATCATATCTTCTCCCCTTCTATACCCACATTAGATGTCTTATTTGAACCCATCTCTCAACCTATCCTTGACCCCGATGATCCCTCTTATGCTCTTTCTCCTAAGTCTCATGATGACCCTATAAATCCATTAAGACAATTGAAGCATAGGAGTCATGAAGACCATAAGGATGACCAAGAAGAGCAACAATAATGGCTAGAATGTGTTAAGAATTGGTTGCAATGTGTTAAGAATTCTTATGCCATTGCTACAGATTGGATGGACAAGGACAAAGCCTTATGGGTAGAATCCAAACTTGGCTTAGATTCAAATAGTGAGTTTGAATCAGCCTCTTTAATAAACATGACTCATCCAAGTTTGGAGGAAGCCTTAGACGAGATCAACCCGAGAGATATCAATCCAAGGAAAATATTGCACATTTAGGAAGAAACATCCTTGGAACTTGAAAAGGAAGATGACATCAATGAGCATGGGAGTTATTTCATGAACATATCATCAAATCCATGCTCACATGAGAATTCTCCTGAATCAATTGGTCTCTCCAACATTGCCACACATGAGATCTTCAACCCCCTCATACTCCCTATTCATAAAACTATTGAAAGGGTGGTTGTAGATGCATATGTTTATCATAAATATTGCAAATCTCATTGGCATTAATCTTGAGATAGGCAACCTAAGATTGGTGTTGGAGGGGAAACCAATGCACCAATTAGAAACATAATTCGAAGGTTTCTCAAGGACGAGCTTCTATCCTAAAACAAGCATTTTTGAGAGATAACATGAGCTTTTACTTTTTCCCATAATGCCCTTGTGAAGTGAGCATAGAAATATAATTCTAACATATTCCTTCGGGTATTTCTATCACTAACCATTTTAGGTTTGGAGCAAAAAGAATGAACGATGATGACTCAAGGTATGTCCAACCAATCATCATGCAACATTGAATCACATCCATCCAAACTTGACTTTGCCTTGCAAAATTCAAGCCTGGGGGATGGGCTTCTCTAAAAAATCTTATGCCATATTGCTACTTCATCTTGGTTGTCTCTACCTTTAAATCATGCTCAATAACAATCATGCTTTTTCATCTCTAATTGAATAAATCTCTATAATGCTTTCATGCTACCTTTGTTTGTCATAGTATACTTAAGATTTGGAGTATTTTCATACACCTTTTAAATTAGGCATGGTACTTAGTTTAAACCAAAAGGTGTGCTAATTTTATTTCCAAAGACTTTTAAATTAAGCGAGGTTCTTAGATTAAAATACCTTCCTAAATCAAATTAGACGTGGTGTCTAGGTTGATTTTTTAGTCGAGTAAGTCTTGTTGAGTACCCTCAAGTACTCAGGGTTTGTTAACTCCTGTTATAGGTTCTGACTTGTGCTGCTAACCGAGGTCATGTCGGTGGGCTCGACATGATCTGGCTGTCCCTTCTACCTTAGGTGCTTTACCTAAGTTGCTTCTGTAGTTTACTCACCTTTTGGAACTTAAGTTTTTATTTGAACATGTTTTGTAATCTAATGTTGTAAGTCTTCCGCAATTCGATGTATGTTGTTTTTGTACAAAATGTTGTAATCTTGTGGTAACTCCATTGTTGATATTGTATGAGTTGTAAAAAGTGTATGATTCAGGATTCCCCGAGGACACCTGACAGACTACCGAAATTATCTGGCTCTTGTGTGCAGCAGTAAGAGGTCTTTAGGACAATGATAGGTGCATGTGGGCCATATAATTTGGGCAGCTAGCTAGCTAGGGCCTAAGCCCTTGGAGTGGTGCTCTTATTCTTCTCCTCAAGTGTGGTGTGTCTGTGAGGCCCTCCTCCTCCTTATATAGTCTCCCAAGGTCTATTCTAAGGGGAATATTCAAGAGAATCACCCACAACCGACGTAGGGATAACCAAGGGAGCGACACATGGAAGATGGGCATAAGAGGTGCCATTAAGGGGTCGGCCGACCCGAGGGGTTGAGCGACCCCCTAGGACCACCTCTCGCACTGCCTTTCGCCTAGGAGACACTGTCTAGTGGGCCCTTAGGTGGGTATAGGGTGTTTGGTGCAAAGTTTAGTCAGCTTTCCACCATTTGTGTTCCCATGAATCCATGTGTTTCACCCTGATTGGCCGAGAGTGTGTTTCTTTGCCTTTTTTGGGTGTGTTTTCCCTTTCTTTGGATGATAACTCACCTGCATACAAATATTCACCCGACACTTGTGGAAATAGTTAGTATAAGCTCCTATCACTATGTTGGTGCTTATTTTATAGTGTCTTTTATATCTTTTATGCAGGAATTGACGATGAGATATGGCACTTAAGGACCGTCAACACCTCTACTCTAAGTGTTGTGATTTAGATAGGTTAAGTCCTTTGGTCCGATGTGGACCATCGGACCAGTCCAATGGCAATTTGAGCTCTCCGAAACCTCTCTAGAATGCACCAGACTATGAGCATCAGACCCTACTATAGCATGCATCAGACCATAAGCTACAAGCTTTGAATTCAACCATTGTAGACCTATTAGGAGTTGTTGGTGCCTCACGGTATGATCGGCCGACCCCATGGTCGGACCGCAAGCGACGGGCTGAGCAGGATGAAAGGACTAACGGCCATTTCCTCCCCTCTCCTTTATAAATAGTGGGATGGCCAGATAGGGGTGTTCTCTTGGCCATTTGTTAAACCTCCTACACCCATTGAAAGCTGAGAAAAGTCTCTCCTCCTTTCTCTTGCTCTTGTGCTCTTTCAAAATACTTTGAGAGATAGATCGATTCATCACTAGAGCATTGCATTTGTTGATTGCATCGTGGTGGTGAAGCTTGGGCGTTCTTGTTACTCTTGGCTATTGTCACCACCTAGATGGCTGAAGCTTCGGTGATTGGTGAGGGGAATTGGTGATTGTTTCTGCCCCAATCAAGTGATTGTGAAGAGGTTCTTGTTCTAGCCTCATGGATTGTAAAAGGGGAACTCTAGTAAATTGCACGTGGCTAGATGGAGGGCTTGTGGGAGTGATTCTTGCAACACCCAAGTTATGAGCATGTGATTGTTGTTAGTTCACAATAAGACTCACCACAACAGGGATAAAGTTGCCGGCAAGCAACCAAACCTCGAGAGAAAAAATGGTTGTGTCATCTCTCTTGCCCGGTTCGGTATAAGCTCTACACTTGCGTTACTTTCACATTCATACTTGTGAAGTGCTTGTTGGTTGTGTGGTTGAGTATTGGTAGTTCTCTTATTAGTTGTTGCCTAGTGTAGCTAGTAGCCCTTTTTAGTAGTGACTACTTGTAAGTTGCTCTTGTTTCTAGCTCTTTAGTGTAGTCTAGTTGTTAGTAGCTTTGTGTGGTGAAGTGATTAGATAGTAAAACAACCGATACTAGAATTGTGTAGGGGGGCATGCTTGATTTGAACTAGAGCTAGTGGTTGTAGTTGCTATTTGGGTCACCTATTGTTGTAACACTTTGCTCTAGTGAAATTGTGTTTTGTAGAAATTTTTTATAGGATATTCACCTGACTCTATCCATCTAGATCCTATCAACATCGCCTTGCCCGCACGCAATGCGGGAAGGCATCGGTGCTCAGGCCTAGCCGATGTGCTGCCACATTAAGAGAACTAGAAGACGGACCTACAGATTGTGGCTCCACAGGGCGAGAACACGCAGCGACAAGGCCATGCCTCGGCCTAAAGTCACCAGATCTGCTAGGGTGTTAGAGACTAGACAAAGACAAAGTCATCTCTATGCTATCTTGGTATAGACAAGAGTCGCGTGTCAGGTCTGAGTTGTAATTGGGTCATACTTAGTTGTATTCAGCTATTGAGTCTTGTATTTCTCATCAAAACTGAATAGCTAAGGGGCTATTCTTAAGGGGTGTATTATACATTGAGGAACCCTATTGGTGTGTTTGGGCCCAATACATAGCCAAGAGGCTTGTGAGGTAGTGTTTAGGGTCCATTTGTAGCCCTAAAGGCTCTTTTGTAAATACAAGCCCCCCAGGGGAAATAATGAAAACCTCCCCTCCCACCTCCCTATAAAAGGGGGAGAGGGAAGGTGGAGGGGCACTCTTGCCTCTCATCACTCATTTGGCTCTCTTAATTTCTCTCCACTTCCACATCTCTCATGTTCGGTTATAGACCAACACCTCCCTCAAAAAAAGTAATTCTAAACTTTGAACCCATCAAACTTTATTGAATTTGACCAAATTTATACAAATAGTATTAACATTATGTTTCTAATTATTGTATGAATATAATTCATAATTAACCTAATTGTACTTATTTATATCATAGATGTTAGTATTTTTCTATATAGATTTGAGAATTTGTTGTTGTAATATGGAGAAACTGTAGAATTTTGTCACAGCTACATGGGAAACAAAAAGTATTCCAAGAAATGAGGAAAGACTAGTTGCGGCGCTGCCACTAGCAATGCCACCATTCTGGCTCCACCTCCACCTCCACCTCCACCGATTGGCAACCCACCATCGAGCGGGCCCCCACCAACTCCATGGCTGGCTGGTGGTGGAACCATGCCACGGACACGGCCACGACCTCTGCCACCAACTATCTCCGGCATGAGGCGAGCTATGTGTCCAACGGGGCACCCCATGCTAGTGCATGAGGAAGTATGCTAGGAGGTATCAGTGGACCTGGTGGCTTGGGAATAATTACTCCAACAAAGCCTTAAGGCTGCTTCGTGGTCTTCCTACTGTTGTGCTAGAACAGTGCGATCTTCAAAGCTATGAAAGGGGAACCTAATGTACTGCAACTCTATTAGATTTGGGTGTGGAGGAGGGAACCCCTTTTTCTACTTGAAATCTATAGGCAGCATTGATGTGCTGCACTAAGATCACATGCCTCAACAGATACGCCCCATCCATGTGAGGTGGGTTCACCATTCAGTTGGTGAGAATGTTTTTTGAGATTCCAATAAAGACTTCCTTTGTCAGGATTGTTCCATAGCTCGTATACCTATCGCTAAGAGTCGCCCCTGCACGACTTCTCATTCTAGCATGCTTGCATAGAGTGCCAACAAAGAAGTAACCATGTCTTCTCATGGCATGATCTTCGAGTAATCCTTTCAGTCGAAATAAAGTCTGCTAGTAATACTGAAACCTGGCGCAAACAACTCCTCCCTACAACTTCGTAACTCAATAGATAAGGGCCATCGATGTGGGGAGGGTTTACCATTCTGTTGGTGGGGATATTCTTTGAAATCCTAACCAGAGCTTCCTTCGTTGGCATGCTTGCATAGTTGATATATCTATTAGTAACAGTGGCTCCCGCACGAGACCTCATCCCACCATATTTCTACAAACTACCAACAAAAAATAGGTGTGTCTTCGCATCGTTGTGTCTTCGAGTTAACCTTCTAATCGGATGAGGGTTGAACAACATAGAACCCACCACAGCCGAGGCCGTGGTGGATGGGTCCTCCACCGCCGCCGCTGATGATGTTGCATGTCACAGGGTTAGAACCGCGGCAAGCATTGTTGTTAGAGTCGGTGTCAGAGTACGTGTCTCTGGTGGCTCGGGTGGACTCAAGAATACAAGAATCATAGGGAGAATGCAACGGTTTATCATGTTTTGGGCCAATCAATGCCCTACGTCTAGCAGCTGATGATCCTTATACTCAAGAGCACCCAAAATCGAGGGGTTACAACATAGTGTTCAGGAGGAAGAGATAGATTTGGTAGGGGGTTAGCTCGGTGCTAATCCTAAGGTTGCCTCACCATCGGTGGAGCCTTTCCCTTGTTGGAGAGGAGAAAGACGACGGGTGTAGTGGAGGAGCTCTCGGTGCCCCTCTTTGGGTTGCTCTGCTCTCGGTGCTGAGCAGCAGCGAATCGGTGAGGAATGGAATGATCTGTCTAGGATCGTCCTCCCCCTCTAGGATCTAACTGTACCCCTTATATATCGAGATAGGTCAGGTACATGGTGGTTTGGAGGGTTGAACCCATGGTATACATGCGTCAAAGTCTAGGAGGGTCTTACAGCGGCGCTCTGTGGACCATGGCAATGTCGTGGAGCCAAAAAAGCCCAAGGTGTCGTCCGGCTGGCCTATTTTGACATGCTGAGTGTCAGGTTGTGTCGGCTTGGACCGGCCTCCCCTAGGCACACCTTTTAGAGTCTTCTTGGTGGCGAGGGAGGTCAACTCGAGGGGCTAACACGCGGGTCCAGAAACCCTCAAGCCCCTGGAGGCCAAGGACGAGCTTGTCTTCTTGTGTCACGCCCTGTGCGTGACCCTGTCAGGGAAGCGATCGACAAAGCCACGCCCAAGGTGCAGCATCAGAGAGCCCCCGAGCCTTGATGGCTCGGGGCATGTCTTCTTGCGCCCATGCCTTGGCTGGCGTCGTAGGCCGAGTAGGAGCCAAGGATCGAGCTTAGGCTTCTCGTCGATCGGGAGCCTGAGGCTCGGGCGAGCCCCTGGGCCCTGAGTAGAGGCTGTGGCGTGCTTAGGCTTGGTCGTGTTTCTTAGTCTGAGGTGCTCACAAGCGTACCCGATGGGTATAGCCCCCAAGCCCCTGGGCGATCCTGGAGGGATCAGTTGGGGTCTCTTCGATCGGGAACCATTGATCCCAAAGCTTAACATACCCATATGTTAGGATCTCGTTAGGAGCCTCCGAGCCCTTCATGGCCTCACTTGGCCTAGTTCATGATGGCGCGAAGGGCTGAATTTGATCTTCTAATGGTCGAGCTAGCCATGGTGGGGATGGCTTCCACTGACGAGAGTGTGATGCCCTATGTGGGGCCCTCTCCTCAAGTGTGACGGGGGCCCCTCGGCTATCAAGGCCAAGCGATAGTGGTGCTGACCCCTTTTTGGTCCTTATGTCGTGTAGGTTTGTGGCCCGAGCGAGGGTTCGGTAGACTTGTCTAGGAGTTACCGACCTTAGGCCCGAGCCACCCTTCTTTTTGGTCAGAGCCTGCCGTGGGTCGGGTGATCGAGAGCGTTTGGGCTCTAGCTTGGGGCCACCTGATCACCCGGCGTGCCACGCCCTTCTGGGGGCTCCAGTAGCAGGCCCCAATCCTCTTGGGCTGGCCTTCTTGGGCTGACCTTCTACAGCATAGGTCAGGGCACGGGGAGCACCGAGCTTGGGCGGGGGACCCTCATTGGGGCCACTAATCAGCGGCTCCCGACCCAGCTCCGGGGAGTTGGTTAGTTTTAGGGGTGCGTTGCTCGGGCGCCCATCGATTGGGGGGTCGGGTTGCTCCGTCGGGATGCCAGCACAGCCCCCGAGGCCATCGTGGGGCCTCCCACTAACGCCTTGCACAGGCAGTTGATGGCGCCTAGGCTACCACGCCTAGTGAAGGAGTTATGGCGTGCACTCCCACTTTGTCTGGGAGATGGGACGTCAGGCCACGTGGAACATATCTAGCGGAGGAGAAGCCACGACACTTGGTGTGCACGGATGCGGGCTGTTGATAGCGGTCGGTGGGCCCGAGGGGAGTCGGATCCCCTCAAGTCCCATGAAAAGGCGTGCGTGGAGTGGGCGGTGTGCTTAGGTTGGCTCGCGTTCACTCCTACGTGCTTGAGTTATAGAAAGGGTAGGATGGGGGCGCAGTCTACCTTCTACTCTAACTTCCCCATCGCCTTCTTCCTACACGCCATCAGGCTCACTTGCGTCCGTTCCCGGTCATCTCACAATGGCGGAATGGGACACCACAAGGGCCGAAGTTGAAATCCTAGAGGTGGCCCGGGCATGGCTGATCCTTCCCCCCATCGGGTGGATCTATCGGACCCAGAGGTGGTAGAGCCCGCACCGAGGGAATCTCAGGTCGTCTCCTTCGTCCCCTTCCACCTCACCGGGTTTGGGGTCCCTGCGCACCCATTCGTGCAGAGGTTCATTCGCCACTTCAGGTGGCACACCTCGTGGTGTTTGTCACCCTCTGTGAGTGCTATTTGGGGATGAACCCCATTTCGATTTGTGGTGGAGGATCTTTTGGCTAACCTTGAACAAGGACAGCAACAGATCCGTGCAGTGGATCGGCACCGCCGCCATCCAACTACGCAAAAATCTGAAGTTGCAGTATCCGGAGCTCTCCTTCCCCACCTCAGAGAAAGGGTGGCACCGGAAGTGGTTTTATCTTTCTGACCCCTCTGGGTCTGTCCTGGCCTACTCCCCTGACTGCCTAGGGCCGGTGACGTCGCTATCTTAGGCTGAAGGGGCCTACCCTCGAGGTCGTTAATGGGCTAATGGACCGGATCACTGCCCTAAAGGATGCCGGGCTGACCAACCGGATGATGCTCCGGGTGTTGTTCCGCCGCGTCCTCCCGCTGAGGGCAAGGCCGGCCCCAATGTCTAAGTATATCGGGCTGAGCAACCAGTCCACGACGGTGGACCAATATCTCCCCAAGGAGTCTGTGACCAAGGTTATGTGGATGGTGCTTGGGTCCGTGTCGGGGGAGCCGGCAGTCGATGGTGGGCCACCCCCGTTCTCGGTGTTCAAGCCAAGGCCTGACAATCTCTCATTCCTAGGAGAAGTCTTCGTTCCCCCCAGCCCCGGGGGCTAGGAAGCGGAGGTTGATCCTGGCAGTTCTTCCCCGCCGCTGGGGACGCGTATCTGAGCTTGTCCCTAGGCGGGTCGCCCTCTACCCAGGTCGCCGAGAAACGCTCTTGTTCGAGCTCTCCCAGGGTGGGGGTGCCCCGATGGAAGAGGCGCTCTGCCATGAGGCGCTCTGCGGGCGGCAGGTAAGGATCCTCTACTGATTCGGTAGTCCCTGTTTTAGGTCTGTGCGCTTATTGTTTAATTGTGTCACCGCTTGCTGCAGGGAGTCCTCTTCGGCGGGGACCTCAGGTGTGGCGAGGGTGCCCCTCTAGCCGCTCGCGCTGAAGGTGCATCGTCGCCCCTTGCTAGCGCCCCGAGTGGGCGAGGGCGTTGTTGTTGCTCCCACCAAGGGGACAGCCGTAGACCAGGGCGTCGCCGGAGATGGGACGATAGGCGGGGCCCCAGTGTGTCCGGGGGGATCCAGCACCATCGAGTCGGACCCTCTCCCTGAGGACCCTCTCGCCCAACTAGAGCGGGATCAGGGGAAGGTTGCTGCCCCTGAGCCTCCACCGACATTGCGGAGCGAGGAGGCCGGCTCCTCGAACGCGGCCATGCAGGTTCAAGGTTTTCATTTTTGGAAATTAAAATTTATCGGGGGTCACAGATAAAGAGGATAAACAGGATATATCGGAAATATCGGACCAAGTTCAAATAAAATTTAATTTGAATTTAAGTAAATTTAAATAAATTTAAACAAAATTTGTACGAAAAAGATAGAAATTTCCTTATCGACACCTACGAATAAAGAGGATATATCGAAAATATCAGGAGATTTCGACCGATATTGGAAACCGGTCCCCTCCACGCCGCCAGTCGGAAGGCCACGCGAGCTGAACGACGGTCCCAAGGCGGACGCGTGGTTGGGGATGATGGAGCTATGGGGCACCATCGACGAGCTGGTCGCCTTCTTCTGTGACTCCCATTCCGGCATGATGGGCCGGGCGGAGGAGTTCTTCAGCCTCCAATAGGGGATGTACGATTCCTACGAGGTATGGATAGGCAGAGCAATTTGCTGAATTGCGGGTAATATGACGGGTCATCTAAACTCCCTTTGCTGCTATTGCAGGTGAAACTCCAACTCTCTTGGAAGAAGTCAGATCTTGTCCGCAAGTAGGAGAGGGTGGCCTCATTGGCGTCCTCCAACTCCTCCGGAGGGGGCGAGAGACTCTTACCCGCCCTACTGCCTCACCCTACGCCACATGCTCGAGTGGCGACGCTAACGAAGATGCTCGTCAAAGAGCATGACGGGGCGCACAATAATGCCGTGCGACTGGGGAACGAGCTGGTGGTCGAGCGAGAGGCCAGGCACGTCGCGGAAGCACGGGCCGAGGTGTTTCGGCAGAAGATTGCAGAGGTGGAGAATGCTCACCGCGCGGCCGAGGGGACGGTCGCAGAGCTAAGGGCTTCCCTGGGTCTCTCGAAGACCGCAAGGGACGCTGCCCGTTTCGAGCTCCACAATTCCCAACAGCTCATCACATGTGTGTCCTACATCTTCCTTCTTTCCCTTGCTTCTGGGGCGGGGCCTCCCGCTCTCGCTCACCATGAGCTCGGTCCTCTTTTCTCGTATGGTGCAAGGCAGCGGGCGGAGCTTGCGGACGAGCGCGGCAAGGTCCTCATTCTAAAGGAGGAGGCGGAGAAGGTGCGCGGCAAGGTCCTCATTCTAAAGGAGGAGGCGGACGAGCGGGCATGAGCTACAGGCAGAGGCAAAGGTGTCTGAGGTGGGCCAAACTGCTTTAACTAAGCGTGGCCAGGAGCTTGCCGCGGCGCGGGCGAAACTGCAAGAGCTCGCTACCGGCGCATAGGAGGCGTGCGACGCCTTGCTCCCTCCGCCGGCCCTGGGGTTCCCCTCAACCTCGCCGAGCGCATGCACTCCCTTACGGCGTGCATCCCTCGGGTCGTCAGGTGCGCAATCCATCAAGGCGCTACAGCGGCTTTGATCCTCGCGAAGCTCTAGCTCCCTCAGGTTGACTTAGGTGCCGTGGCGTTAGGCGTCCCTGAAGACACCTCTGATAGGGCCCTAGAAAGAGCGGAGGACGCCATGGCGCCCCTGGTCGCCGCCTCCGCAAACATCATCGAGGACGCGTCGCTGCTGGTGGACGATTACCCGGATGAGGTGGATGCGTCTGCCGCTCCACCAGCTTCCCCGTGATCTGCGCAAGAATTTAGTTGTAAAACTTGTTGCTGTAATTCTAGGGGCTTGCCCCTCCGAACAATGGTGCGCCGGGGGCGCGCCCGCCCACCAAATTTTATGCTTTCATCATCATTTTCACTCCGTCCCCCATTCGTCTCGATGGGGAGCATCCCTGGCGCCTACCTCCTCCCGCGAGCCCGAGGGCGTCAACCATTAGCTCCGTTAGTCGGGGTCATGCCCATTCAGCATTAGGGCATTGGCTTATCCCGTTCGGTGGTCTCGAGAGGGAAAACAGGGTGGTTCTACCCCCCCCCCCCCCCCCCCGACCGCCAGGCCAGGATGAGAAGGTTCATGGCTCGAAAGCGAGTCAATTTTGAGCGGGTGAGCGCGTCTCCCTCCTAGCGATGATCTAAGGAGCAAGGAATGAACGATAAAGGACTCTGAGGTGTGAGGACTTAGCATTTTGTCGAGTTCGCAAGTCTGCTTCTTCGTCGCATCGTTCTTCCTTCGTGCGGCGCTTCCGCGCGAGGGGATGCCGAGGGTGCACCGCCGCACATGTAACGTCCACCCGGGACCAGGTTGTCAACCACCGTGTGGGACTCCCGGTGCCGTCTCGTCAGGGCGGGGCATAGGCTTGAGTCACGACGGATCCACCGAGCTAGGACCGGGAGACCTGCTCCTAAAAGGCCCGGTGGAGGGGACGGCGTCGGGGGCCCAGTGCCCGCCGGTGTGGCCCCGTTGAGTGGTCGAAACTCACCGTAGAAGTCGGCGACGTAGGCCAGGCTCCTGAAGTTGAGGACCTAGATCAGAGCGAAGGCGCCGGCTATGATTAAGAACTTGCCAGGGAACCAGACACCATCATCTGGGGCAGTGCCGCTTGCTCCGGCAATGAGGCGGGTGGCTCCGGCCATCGTAGAGCCTGAATCACACTTGACGCTGCCCCTACCTGGCGCGCCAGCTGTCACGGGGTCAGAACCACGGCAAGCATTGCTGTTCGAGTCGATGTCAGAGTACGTGTCTTCGGTGGCTTGGGTGGACTCAAGAACACAAGAATCACAGGGAGGACGCAACGGTTTATTTTGGTTCGGGCCGATCGATGCCCTACGTCAAGCAACTAATGATCCTTATACTCAAAAGCACCCAAAATCAGGGGGTTACAACAGAGTGTATAGGAGGAAGAGAGAGATTTAGTAGGGGGTTAGCTCATTGCTAATCCTGAGGTTGCCTTACCGCCGGTGGAGCCTTCCCCTCGTTGGAGAGGAAGAAGACGACGGGTGCGGTGGAAGATCTCTCGGTGCCCCTCTCTGGGTTGCTCTGCTCTCGGTGCTGAGCAGCAACGGATCGGTGAGGAATGGAATGATTTGTCTAAGATCGTCCTCCCCCCTTTAGGATCCGACCTTACTCCTTATATATCGACATAGGTCGGGTACATAGCGGTTTGGGGGGTTGAGCCTATGGTCTACAAGCGTCGGAGTCCAATAGGGTCTTACAGTGGCGCTATGTGGACCATGGCGATGTCATGGAGCCGAAGAAGCCCAGGGCGTCGTCCGGCTGGCCTGTTCTGACATGCTGAGTGTCAGGCTATGTCGGCTTGGACCCGCCTCCCCCAGGCGCGCCTTCTGGAGTCTTCTTGGTGGCGAGGGAGGTCGGCTCGAGGGGCTGACGCGTGGGCCCGGAAGCCCCCGAGCCCTTGGAGGCCGAGGAGGAGCTTGTCTTCTTGTGTCACGCCCCGTGCGTGACCCTGTCGGGGGTGCGGCCGGCGAAGTCGCGCCCAAGGTGCAGCGTCGGAGAGCCCGCGAGCCTTGATGGCTCGGGGCGTGTCTTCTTGCGCCCGGGTCTTGGTTGGCGTCGTAGGCCGGGCAGGAGCTAAGGATCGGGTTCAGGCTTCTCGTCGATCGGGAGCCTGGGGCTCGAGCGAGCCCCTGAGCCCTGAGCAGCCGGGCTTCTTGGTCTGAGGGTGTGCGCGAGCGTACCTGATGGGTATAGCCCTCGAGCGGTCCTGGAGGGGTTGGGCAGGAGGTCTCTTCGGTCGGGAACCATTGATCCCGAGGCTTAACATACATATGTTAGGATCTCGTCACCGCTCCCACTACCGCCGCCGCCGCACAGTCTGATTTAAACTCTGATGGAAGTGGTTGCAGCTGCTTAATTTGTTAGGTGAATTCATTTCCACACGATACATGATTTCAGTTGCTCTTTCTAACCCTCCCACATTATGCAGGCAGGCGTTTACTAATGCGACTTTGTTGTGCCGAAATTTCCATTTGATCCAGGTTTAACTAGCAGCATTGGACTTAAGCTGGCAAGCAACATTTTTGGGTGGGATATGGCCTGCTCTGCGCCGGTGACATGCATTGGGGATCCGACTGGAAGTTCAGTTGGCAGCTCCATTTCTATCCATGGCACGCCATGGCATGCTGTTGGAACACTACTTATGCTATTTCCCTGAATGAATGTTATGATCGATCCCGGCTCGTCTCTGATGGAACATTACTGACTTGGATCATGCTTGATTCTGGTGACTTCAGCTGCAATGTGATTCTATGATATATGGTCTTGGGCGACTTAAGCTGCATTTGGTGTTTCATGTTTTTTTTTTCTATTGGTTCCCAATTTCGTACTCCTTTCTGTTTCTTTGGTGTTACACTTGACTATCTTTGATGTCCTTTTCCTTAATGGTGGTTTGCACAAATCACAGTGACTCCGTGTAGGGAGTCCTGCATGATCCAATTCAGTCATAGTAACTATAGACAGTTTTGAATAAGGCTTTCGTATAACAACAATTATGAGCCACAAGAAAATGTGTGTTACTCGTATTTTAAGTAATATTATGGGAGAACAAATACATTATTTAATTTAAAACTACTAAGGCTACGTTTGGTTATGTGGGAATAATTCCCGGGCATACTGTTTCTTCATTAATTTAAATAGTGTAGGAATGATTCCTGGCCGTTCTAGGCCGGGAACGGTGTAACCGAACGGCCTCTAATTAAGTTTTCCAGACACCATTTATTTAGCTCCAAGGAAGTAACGACAGAGTGGGATGATCAAATGCATGTTCTAACGAAAAAAATAGGCCTTAATTTTTCTCTCTTCCAACAACCATAATTTAAGTAGCAACCTCTTGCACTGAACAAGGGCAACCAAAGCAGGTTGCTGTACAATACCATGTCCGAACTTCAGCACTCCACAGCGAAATCTGGCAACAGCAGACCACACATCATCTCTTATATATGGATCACCTCTTAAACCTCTTATATATATGTTTGATATAAAATGCATATCTTGGTAAGGCTCAAGACTTCACACTTTGACAAGGGGACTCTTTAATAGCAGTGTTTCTAAGTTAACCCTAGTTTTGTTGGAATGTCACTTTATATATTTCGTATCTTCTTCGCTACAAGGCACAAACAAAACTTCAATTCTGCATATTCAGTGCCCATTAGCTGTTGTCTGCTGGAAATTCTCTCTGGTATATTGCCTTCCACCACTCAAGCTCTTCCCTGCAGATGGGTAACAGCCCAAACATTAGCATCAAGTTTTTTTTTTTTTTTGAAGAATCTGGAGGGACCGAAGTCCCTACAGTAATTTTATTAAAGAACAAATAACAAGGAAGTTACAGATGTACACGAAGAAGGGAGGCAATACAGACAGACAACCTTAATAGACAAAGAAAGAGACGAAAAAAAAAGCTCAAGCCAGCTACTTAGACCAGACTTTGTATCCATGAGTTAAACTGGTTTTCTTGACTTGATTTTATTCTGTACTGCAACAGTGACAGTTCCTTTAGAAATATTCTTCGGCAATCTGTCAAATTCAACTGTATTCCTTTGAAAATGAGATCGTTCCTTGCAGTCCAAACTGTCCAGCACATCAAGATGATAGCATCCATGAAAAAAGGGGAATTCAGTTGATCTTTGAGCTGTGAGGTCAGCTCTGGGAAGGCGCCATGTAAGGGCATCTCAACACCCATTAGGTCCCAACACATTGCAGCAAAGGGACACTCCACAAAAAGATGATCTGCTGATTCTTCTGTCAAGCTATTGCATAGGACACAATCATAAGAGTCAAGGTACATGTTTTTCCTTCTCAGAATATGTCTGGTGCTTAGCCTGTCCTTAACTAGTAGCCAGAAGAAGACTTTGTGCTTCGGTTCACAGTTGCTTTTCCAAAGCCATTTAAAAGTGGGATGAACTTCTGAGTGACCAACAAGGATTTTGTACACCTTGGCAGAGGCAAAAATACCAGATCCCCAGCTGTAGATCCATTTATCATTCTCCTCATTTCGATCCCAAGAGTCAATCAGCTGCTGAACATTTTGCATTTGTACATGAGCAGTCTGAGAAAGGGGGAGTTGAAACAAGGTTGCAAGTTCTTCATGACTAAATGCCCCTTGAACTGTGATGAGCTTGTTTATTTCAAAAGAGAAGAGCTCAGGGGCAGACAGTGCCAGGGGTTGATTAGCCCAACTATCATGCCAAAATAGGGAGGTTTCACCATTCTGAATTTGTGGCCTAGCGAAGTTTTTGAACTCAGAGAGCAGCTTCAGGTTATCCCTCCACCAAAAGGATCCTTTTCTTATGTGGCTTGGGAGCTTCCCATTCTTATAGTGCTTTTCCCAAACAAGATTTACCCAGGGAAGGTCAAGTCTATTGAAGAACTTGTGCAGGTTCTTTGTCAAAAGAGCTTTATTCTGCTTTTCAATGTCAATCACACCCAGCCCACCTTCATCTTTTGGCACACATACCATCTTCCATGCTGCCTTTGGGGGTTTCTTTGCATTTATATCTGAGCCTCTCCAAAGACAGTGCTTCCTGTATTTATCAATCTGTTTAATGATGCTCTTGGGCAAGACAAGGGAGAACATGAAGAAAGTTGGAAGAGCAGTGAACACAGCATTGGTGAGTTGAAGCCTTCCAACTTGGTTCAGAAAGGTGGAGATTCCTGTTAGCCTTCTTTCACACTTATTTACCAAAGGTAAGAAATCTTGGGCTCTTGGCCTTTCAATGCTTAATGGAAGACCAAGATAAGTGAATGGCAAGCTCCCTTTAGAGCGTCCAAAAGTTGCAGCCAGGATATCAAGCTTCTCATCTGAAACATTTATGGGGACCATCATTGACTTGCTGAAGTTAACTTTAAGCCCAGTGGAGAGGGAAAAGCTATTCAACAGGGATTTCAAAAAAAAAAGAGCTGCCTGGCATCTCCTTTTACCACAATCAAAGTGTCATCGGCATATTGAATAACAGGAAAGTCATTAGTTGTTGTGGTTGGGATTGGGAGATTGAGTAGACCCAAGTCCTTGACCTTGTTGATCATAGACTGTAGGAAATCTGCTGCTAATACAAAGAGCAAGGGAGAGAGGGGGTCTCCTTGCCTTACCCCTCTTTTGCAATGAAAAGTCTTTCCAGGAACTCCATTCAAGAGTACTGCTGATGTCTCAGAAGAGAATATAGATTGCATCCACCCTAACCATTTCTAACCAAAACCCTTTGCTTCCATAAGAGTAAGCATAGCTTGGTGTTCAATTTTGTCAAAGCTTTCTCGAAATCCAATTTGATGATCACAATTTCTTTTCTTGAGTGGTGACAGAGGTGAAGATACTCAAAGGCCCAGGCCAAGCAATCTTGAATTGTCCTATTCCTGATGAAGCCATATTGGTTCCTGTGAATCAGAAAGGTTATAACTGGTTGTAACCTGTTGGCAACAACTTTGGTAATTAATTTCACTGAAGAATTCAGCAGTGAAATAGGCCTAAAATCAGAAACATTCCTGGCACCATGAATCTTGGGAATGAGAGTGATGTAGGAGGAATATTTAATACTCCTTAGACAGACTGAATTTTCAGAGAAAGCATTGCAGAGATTATAGAAATCCTGCTTGGGTTTATTGTAAGGTAGTCAATCAGTTATACCTTTGCTCTTGCTCAGTTACAGTCAAATGCTGAAATCCTTAAGGAAACTGTGGGTATTTGGTAGTATTCTAGTGTGCTAGAAACTTTTGGGCCTATAAAACTCCTCTCAAATTCAACAGTTTCTGTGCGAGGTATCTGGATCCCAAAACCGTTTGCTCCTCTCAAATTCTATTTTAGATTTGCATGTTTCGAGGTTTTCTAAGAATTTTAGTGTAATTAATGATAAGACAGGTCTACAGGGAATTTGAGACCTGAAGAATGGATGCTGGAAAACCAAAACATGATCACCTCCAGTTTCATCCAGTTACTTCCAAGTTTCCAAAACACTGGTTGTGTTACAGTACATGTGGAAGTCAATTACTGTTTGGTTTTATCTCATTAAAAAAAGCAAACATGACATGTTAACATTGAAAAAAAAGTGGATTATTAGATAAGACAACTAAAGTAATCAAACCAAAAACACAAATAGGGGAGAAGGATCACATTAGACCTTGTTTGGATGCATGTGTATTCACTTCAATCCGCGTGTGTTAGAGTGAAGTGGAATAAAACTTAGTTTAATTCCACTCACACATATGGATTGAGATGAATACATACGCATCCAAGCAAGGCCTTAAACACCATCCTATTGAATCATAATGAAGAAGGCCAAGGACCTTACGCCTCGCATCATTTCTACGGCCAGCACCACGTTTGACCACTGGAAGTTGTTTAATCCCTTTAACTTCCATAAGAACATTGGCAGTACTCAGGTCCTTTTCTGGAAAGCAGGTCACCAGTCCTCTTTCATTGCCATGGAACTGAACCTCGAGTGAGGCATGATGACACAAGAGAAGAATTTGCCTGCGAAGTTGCCAAGTAAATGTTTGTATTGCTAACATAATGAGTAAATAACATGAACTAGAATTGCAGCCACAATATGAGCAGTTTACATACATCCAAGGTCGATGAATTTGCCTGGGTACTATCAGAGTTTTCACTTGGCACAAATCGTTTACAACAAAGGTCATCTAATGTTACAATTCCCTCGAGAAAATCTTCATTATATACAACAAGAACACAGCTTTGCTGCTTCTCTTGCATAAGCCTTGTTGCCTCCTCGATGGTGAATGTAGGTGTGACCTTCACATAATGCTTTGCCATTGCTTGCGATACCTGGAACTCTGGAAGAGTGATTGTTAGGAAGTTGCAAAATAACTCAAGCGTCACATTTCACAATTGTATTAATTATTTAACTTTCTATAGACAAAAAAAGAGAGAATAACTTTAATTATCAACCATCAAGAAGCATCTCCTCATTGTTACTACCATAGTGGTAGGGATCAACGTCTAGAATTGCGAGTTCAACATTGTCTCCATCTTGTCGCCTCCAATCTGTCTCATTCCTATCTGTGGGAGGTAGCAGTGACGAATAGCCATGGCGAGGTGATGTTGCCTCGAATGTATCTTTGCTACCAGATTGGTTTACAACAGATGGGACCCATATTGCTAAACAACAGCTCCCTGTTAATCAGCACAAAATTATGAATATATTGAATTATGGTGCAGTAAAAAAATTGCAAACCCAATGTACACTACCATTAGAGGAGGTAGAATTCTGTAATCCTTAGTCAATTCAAAGAGCAGCAGCACAGATGTCAGTGGAACAGAACACACTGATGTCAGCGTAGCAGCCATTCCCACCTAAATCGTATGGAAAGTTAGCACACTCTTGGAGTTATCAAGCGTTAAACTGACTGACAAAAAATAAGAGAGGATGTGCAACAGCAGTGTTACCTGGAATCGCAGATTTACTAATTCTTCTGCTGAACCTCCAAAAATACACCAACAGCAGCCCCAATCATCAAACTTGGAGTTGGAGCATAAAGGCCACCAACAAGACCAGAACCTTTGCAAAGTGCCATTGCTAAAACTTTTGCAGAAGCTAATTGAGCCAAGAGCCAGATTCCAAGGGCTGAAGCACTTTTACCCGTATGTAGAATCTCATCGACATTGGTGAAACCCCAATACAATATTCCTGGGTACCTTAAAGCTATTAAACCTGCTCCAAGACCACCTAAAGCAGGACATACTACAGCAGGAAGGCCAACTTCTTCCTATCAAGTCAAGTCTTAGTGAACCAAACAACCAACTGCCTGAATGACACACTCACAACACTGCAAAGGGCGTACCCAGTGCAGAGAGCTCCCGCTCTGTGCGGGGTCTGGGGAAGGGTGTTAGTGGCAAGCCTTACCCTCGCCTGTGCAATGCGAAGAGACTCGCACCAGGCCCGCCCTTCTCACAACACTGCAAAGCATGCCCAGAATAAGGTAGAGTGGCAGATCTGGAGAATATAATCTTAGTCAGTTGTATGTTGAAACAAAGTAACATTAACGGTAAAAAAGTTGGAGAAATACAGCTCGTGTTAGGCCACAAAGTATTGCAAGTTACCAAATTTTAAGTGGCAATAAAAAATGCTAGCTCATGAAAACACTGATAAAACAGAGTTGTAGGTACTTCTACATGGAATCACATGTGCTGCATCATGGTGGTAAATAGCAGCAACAAAACCATGAACCTGCCACATCTGATTATTAAAAGACTACAGAAGGGCAATACAATTATCAGTTTTTGCTCCTGGGAAAGCAATTATAACACCAAAATGAAAAAGGAAAAAAGAACACATGTTCAAGCTCTTACCATAAGCCTAGAGGAGGATTAAGGAGTCAGATAAAGTTCGATTAGGCACTAGTGCCTAAAGTAGGAAATAAAAGCTTTATTTGAGTTCCCAGGTTTCAAAAAGAGAATGCTAGACAGGCTGCTGGAGGAAAATATAGAAGTTGGAGACAAGATGGCATGGTAATGAACAATTGCTATGAATGATTTACAATCGGAACAGAGTTGATTACAGAAATCCACACATTAATGTTTCTCGAAATAGCAAACGTGTAAAAAATGTACGGGCCGCGCATCACACAATGACAGACTGAAATTATCTCAAAAATATAGATGGAAATTAGAGCCAAAAATAAGGTGAAACCAGAACACATGCTTCCCTATATCTTGAAGGTAACTAAGAAACATCTACCTTATTAACACCAAAAATGATCAGAATAAGGTAAAATACCAGCAGCAGATTTTAGTTCATACGTCGGGACAATAAATGTTGCTTTTTCCCCTAGCAAAACATTGGAAACAGTTGATGATATAACTCATGCCAATATAATCATAGCACTAGTAAATGGTGGAGAATTTTCTGCTCGAAGTGGACTTAATACTGTTTAGATAGCAAAAAAGCATCCAGCAACTGCAGCATTGAAATCTAAAGGAACATAGTAACAAAAGTTATGGGAGGATATAGGGCAAGAACTCAGTAGCATGATGGTTACAAAAAGGAATTTAGGGGGTTGGCTGGAGCTTCTAAACTCCAAGAGCTCCTTGCCCGGTCGCTGTCCTTGTCTAGGTTGGTTAGGGTTTTAGTTGTTGCCTCTTTTATTTTTCTGTAAGAGTTTGCTTCCTGTTGGTGGTGTGTGTGTGTCGGGTGGAGTTCTTTGTACTTGGGCCGGTTCCTGCCGGCCCTCTGTTTCATTCTTCTTCTTAATGAAATGACATGCAGCTCTCCTGCGTTGTTCGAGAAAAAAAAAGAATTTAAGCAAATATTTATTGTTCCTAAAATATTTCATGTTTCCACTTCCTAAACAAAAGTGCAATTTTTGAGATAAAAATGGACGATATCTTAGCAACATGAAACAAAACTGGAAACACAACCCTTTCATTTTTGGTCCATCGAGTCCATATTTCATGAATGGAACAGATAATTAATTAAAATACCAGAAGCGATTCCAGCAGCAACAAGAGCAATTCTCCGTTCCCTATTGTTCTCCATCATTTCAGCACACCCATTTGCACACGATTTACCAATATCAACACTGGGTCCTTCTGGCCCCAGTGAACATCCTGTCCCTAAAGTAATTGCGGCTTGGATGGCTTTGATTGTGGGAAATCAATACCCTCCCTTTAAGGTTCAAATAAGAACTTTGTGTAAATAAAAAAAATGCACAGCCAAACACAATTAAATAGCCCTCATGCGATGACTATATGTTCTCCCAAACTAAGATATTCTCCTTTTGATTTGAATAGCTGACTTAAGTACACAGCGCAACTGATGTGCAACGGATTTAGATCTAACCCTGTAAACTACTTGCCGATTGCCAGTGGCTCAAGATCACAGTAAGAGAGCAAACAGGTGATAAAATCACCTTGATGGTATAGAATAATAAATCCACATTTAATGGTATGGAATCACCAAGATATCACCCCAATGACCAGTGACTCACAAAATTGAGAATCATGTTAATAAAGTCACTGGTAGCACTAACTAGTAAAACAACAAATTGAGCCATCTTTACATATGGTTAGCTTAAATTCTGTGTGTCTGTCAGTCTGTGTCTTTTGTTTTTCTTTGCATTCTGAGGAAAATAAAATAGTCATCCACCTAATAAATTGAGTATTACCAGACGCTATCTGATTAATTCGCAGCATAAAACAGAAAACCAAGTCGTTCATAAAAATCACCAGCAAGAAGACGGCAGGCAGTCAGTAGCACTAAAATTCAACATAAGACAAAAAAAAATGTAAGCACTGTGAAGCATTCTACCATCCCCACGGCATGAAATTTCACATTTAGGAAACACAAGAAATACATTGAGGTCTATAAACAAAGCATCCTATAAACACCAAATCACGAACGCAAGCTGTAATAAACTAATTAAAACCAGCATACCAGTAGGGTTTCCTAAACATGCATACGACTCACAGTCGTCATTGAAACAAAAAGATGGCACATATTATTCCGTAAGAAACAACACGATTCCCCACATGGAGAGATCTCGGCACTCACCCCGCGATTGAACGCGGCGACGCAGATGCCGGTGGCGAGCCCGAGGAGGCAGCCGACAAGCCGCAGCGCCCACTCGGGCGGCGCGCCGTCCCCGAGCTCGTCGCTGTCCTCGTCGCCCCTACTCGGCGACGCCCCGGCCTCCCCGCCGCCGTGCCCCGCGGCCGCGCCCTCGCCGCCGAGGCTCCGGTTGGAAAGCCGGCGGTCCAAGTTCCGCAGCAGGCCCTTCACGCGGCTCCGGCGAGAGGTCGCGGCCGGCGAGTCCGGGTCCGACGAGGACGACAGCGCGGTCGCGCCTGCGCGCAGCCGCTCGAGGTCGCTCCCCGCCATGGGCCCGGGCTTAGCGGGTTTGTATTCGCAAGCATGCGCCTTGCCTTTCTCGGGCCGCCGCGGCCGCCGCAGCTGCTGGTCCCCCTCCGGCGTCTAGCCGGTACGCCGGAGAGCGGAGGGAGGGAAGATCCATTGTTTTTAATAAGTTTTCTAGGAGATCACGTCCTTATGTTAGGGTTTTTCATGCCAAATTTTTTTGGTGTCGTGGATTTATCTCCTCTCTGACGACAGCAAAGGAGAAGGGTGGAATCATTTTCCCTACGACGGCTACGTTGAAGATGAGGGCGACAACTATGGTGTCAATAACTTCATCGGCATGATGATATGGAGATATTTCTTTCCGCACGGCGACATCAAGACTGAGATGATATCGCCGCCATGGAATAATTTTCTCCGGTGTCTTCTTTGTTTTGTCGTGGTTAGATCTGGCCACGATGAAGGATCAGGGAGAATAATTTTCAGATCAGTCTTCCACATTTTCACTGGCAGAAAGAAGAAGGAAGATAAAAGAAAGAAATTTCTCAACTCTGTCTGCAGGAATGTTGGCCGTCGTTCGTTAAGCATATGTTCTCAGGCCTTTCGAAGCGTCATACATGTTTGGTTTTGAGATTTGAAGCTATTCACAGTGTTGGTACAATTTAAGTAAAAATGTATTGTATTCTAGAGTGTTTGTAACGTGTTGATGTACCCGCTATTATATAACATAATTCTCTTTCGTCTACAAAAACGGCAGTGGCAGATCGCCAGATCAACACGCCATTGTCGTCGTCGTCAAAGTGCATGAAGAGCAGACATGTCATCCTGCTGTGCATGTATAGACGAAGCTCAAAGAACAGAGCAGGATTCAGGGAGCATGGAAAGATCCTTTGGACGAACAAAAAGGGCGGCACCTGTCCTGTGTTGCTGCTAGCGTCCCTCTACTACTGCTTCCTTTCAGTCAAAAACATCATTGCTTTTTTCTTTCTGCTTCGTATTTGCTTTCGGCGAAAGAATCGTTGGGTGAAATGTCGCGCGATCAGACGCCGCCGTTTTCCCCGGCAGACAAAAGCTGAGCTGAGCTCGTAAACACCACGAGAGTTTGCGTATCAGGCAACAAGCAACAGGACTGTGCATAGCTATACAGATTGTTGGTGCGGTGACAAAGAAACATTTCAGAAAAACTACAGATTGTTGCTGTTTGGCATTCAGATTTGCCCATAGATGCATCATAGATTTGCCCATAGATGTAATTATTGTTGTTGTTGTTTTTTTTTAGGAAACATAGCACTTTCCAGCAACTTTAAGGCATGACGCAGCTGTTTGTTCATCAAATCTGAACTCGAGATGATAAAAGGAAGAACATCTTCATTTCTGTTTGTTCAGCCTGGGAGGCTCACTGGTAGTAAGGCGATGATGCACATTGGAAGGTTTTCATCACTGGATGCCTCCAGGTTCAGTTTTACGTAAGGATGTTCTAGCTGTGCCTCCTTCGACGGTTCCTTCAGAGGCAGCTTTTAAGCTCGGGTGGACGGATTATAGACCCACTTCAGAGCAGATTATCAACTAACACAGTTAAAACCTTAATTTGTGCACAGAGCTGGCTAGAGCCCCTGAACTGGTCAGAACGGACAATGATTACATCCAAACAAGAAAAAAAGGGATTAGAAATGGCTTCTTCGGCTGATCCAGTGTAGCAAAGATAGCAATTTAGCATTAAGTGATCATGTCAATCTGAAGAAAGATAGCAAATACTAAGCAATTTTCACTGACCAAAGCCTGTAACAAGCATGCCATTTCCACTCCATTACAATTTGCTGAACACACACAGTAGTAAACCTACTATCATTGCTACTAAACTCTAACAAAGCCAGGCTGTAGTATCTAGATCAAATGGAGCACTTACAACTCAGAGCAACTGGAACTGGAAACAGATACATACTGCACTCCATCTTGGAACTAAACACGTCTCTAGTTACCAAAAATCACTTCAGCTCGCAAACTACGCATCTCAGGTACGCACAGCTGTGAACGAATCTGTCTGAAGACCTTGGACTACATCAATCAATCTTTACAGATGAGAAGAGGTAGTGCACGAAGGCGAATGACGTCAAAAAGCCAATGGTTCCGGTTGCCAGCATGATTGCAAATGCCATGAGGAATGAGTAGCCAACATAAAGCATTGCAGAGACAGGCCCGCTCAGGCTTCTGAGGTCAAAGACCAAGTAGTTGATGGAGTAGAGGAACACGTAGAGAGCGACTGAACCAGAGGCGAAGAAAGCCTTCCACCACCACCTCCAGTCCTCCATGCAGAGATTCATGTATGTTAGTACAACGGACACCTCGGCACAGACAGCAACAAGCAGCAACAGGACAATCAGCAGGAAACCAAACACATAGTAGAACCTTCCAAGCCAGATGCTCGATAGAATGAAGAAGAGCTCAATAAACAGGGTACCAAATGGCAGTGTTCCTGCACCAAGGACAAGAAGCCACGATGGATACTTCCTTGCAGGGATCTCTCTGGGGATCTGATTGGTCCGAACAGGGAATTCAATTTTCTCCGCTCTTGTACCAAGAAAACCACCAAGAAGGGTTAATGGCACAGAAATGCAGAACCATAGAGCCAGGAGGGTGAAAAATAGTGAGATAGGTAAAGCCCCCGTGCTCTCGCTTTTCCACAACACAAAGTCTAGGACAGTAAGGACCGTAAACATGACACCAGGGAAAAAGCAGGCAGTCAACCAGGACACTGATCTCCAACCTTCAGATGTGCCCTTAATAGTCCTCCAGAACCGAACACTGACATACCCACTTGCAATACCAAGGAAAAGATATAGAACAATCATCCCAGTAAGAAGCATTCCTCTTGAGGCTGGAGACATGAACCCAAGTGTGGCAAAAACGATTGTTACGACTGCCATGCCCAAGATCTGAACCCCATCACCAATCATTATGCATAACAGCTTGGAACAAGTTGGCTCTCTAAATACATCTCCGACTACAAGTTTCCAGCCAGATAGTTCCTCATTCATCTGAGCCTGCGCTTCCTTGTCGAGCTCTTCATACCTAGTCAGGTCCCTCCTGACAGTTCTGAGGAATATAACAAAGACAATTCCAGCCAAGAACAAGATCACCATGAGGGAGTTCATTATAGAGAACCAGTGGACCTTGGCGCCAGCCTCCATCTTCAGATAGGCATCCCACCTAGACGGCCATCTGATGTCGCTCTTGACAAACTCAACGTCATAAGTGAATGTAATCCTCTCCTGTTGCCTGATCACTTGAGATTTCTTAAGCTCCACAGGGCAGTCCACTGAGTCAATCTTGTCGTACATATTAAGCTTAGAGAAATCCTCAGCATTACGCTTCACACTGCAAGGCACAACCTGAAATCCAACAATCTGATACCCAGACATCCCATTCTTGTCCGTCTCTGAGATGACAGCAGATCCTTCTTCTCCAGTGCCAATGATTTCCACTTTTCCACCCTTGTACTCATGGACCAAGACCTTAAACTTCAAATGGTTGATGATATAATCATCTGAGGTACCGGCAGGAGAGTAACCAACAGGAAAGCCAGTCCACTGTACCGTGACACCATTCTGCCCAGTAAAACGCATGACGGGCAGATTGTCCAGCATCATGTTGACCTGGTAAAGATCGCGGGTGCGCTGCTTAAGGAGCTTCGCATCATTCTCATTAAGCCCTTTTGTGGTGCAGAGGAAGACAGACTCATTGACATTCACACGGAACTGGTAGGGCGAGCTGTCAATCTGGTCACCCATCAGAAGCTCACCCAGATTCTCAGCACTCTTCTTGATGCTGCCCTTGGGACGGCAGTAGGGCAGGCTGTAGTAGTTGAAAGGCATCTCCGTCTCGATGGACGTGAGAGAGTTCACCTTGGCATATATCAACTCGCCTTGGGAGTATGTGTGCATGTAGCTGCCAGGCAAGTAGAACGCATCGGCCGGTGAGACGACAACCAGTAACAACGCGACCCACAACAGTGGAGCCATAAAACAGGGACTGTGCAGCGCTCGAGCCATCGGAAGCAAAAAGTGCCCAGCACCTAGAACATGGGTGAGGAAACCTGTAGCCAAACAACAATTTAGGTTATGTTTATATAAGAAGGCAGCAAAAATCTACAAGAAATCATGACTACATAAGCACAAAATTTTGGACAGGAATAGACTGAATGTATGCTGCAAGAGTGCAAGTGCAGAAACCTAGATCCTAATTTTTTTTTTCCTAGAGCAACGCACTGTAAAATCTTTCTGCTCTCGCAGTTGAGACCATTCACACTTGTTTGCATTGCTGAAATTGGACTGCCGCTATAAATCATAGGAACCAAACTAGCAGGGAAATTTCTGTGTGCAAGAATAACGCGGACTCTCTTACCCAACAGGCATACACAATTAGGCACACTTATGAGGAGCAAAAGCATCCTTCGGAAACCTGTAATGTAACAAATTAGCTATGCACTACGAAGCCTCTAATTCGGGAAGCAGGCAATTAGTTAGTCCTCATTCCTAACTCGCCCAGAAATTGGAAGCATCCTGCAAATATATAGTTGAGACAAGCAAGCAAAGCCCCACCTGTGGTGAGTAGTGAGCTTAATTCGGGAGTAACCATCACCCAAGGATCTGAACTTAGGCATCCTTACAATTCCTCCTCACAAACTTGGCCATATCAAATACCACGAACTACGACGGCACTGTACAGTAGCCGGTGGACTCGGCACGCCTGAAACGTCTACGCTGCCCGCGAGGCTGCCCAGCACCCCACCGTGGCAAATACGAGGTGGTGCCAACTAATCTGATCTGGGGTTGGAGGATCTGCCCCGAGGAGGCCAGAGATCTATAGAGCAAGCAACCGGGCGAGAACCAAACCAAATCGCGAGGCTGCAGCGGGTGGTAGAGAAGAGGGAGAGGGAGGAGAGGTCTTGTAGAACGTAGGGCGCGAGGGGAGGAGGAGCGTACCTGGCGGTGGTGGCGACTGGCGAGGCGAGGGGAACAAGGGCGTGGCGCTGGCGCCGGAGGGGAAGACGAAGACGAAAGTGGGGGAGGGGGGATGCGTTGCGTTGGGTCCGGTGGGCGATGGCCGGTGGCGCATCCAAATCTTCTCGAGGCTTTTACACGTGTGCCATTAGGCCATAAAAAAAGTCTGCACACATATGCTATCATTCTGAACTTCTTTGCTCTCTAACTTATTTCATCTGTTTTTCTATTTAACGGTGTCAAACAGAAAGATGAAATGACCATTTTACCCGACGGTGGAGTCCGTTTCTCAGCCACGCGCTCGGACGAGGTGCAGGCGCGCCTCCCGCGCCGCCGCGGCCAAGAAGAAGGAGATGGCGGGGAGCTGCAGCAGCGGCATGAGCCCCGACAGCGACGTCGAGGGCCCCAGCGTGCAGGGAGACGGCCTCGTCCCCAACGGCGACGACGAGAGCCAGGAGGCGGCGCGCGTGGAGCTGCCGCAGCCGGTCCTCGCCGTGGATCAGACGCAGCGCGCGTGGAGGTCTGCCCCAGCCGCCGCGGGCGCACACGGGCGAGCTCGGCCCTGACCGCCTCGGCCGACCTCGGCCCCGGACAGACACCGCGGACCCCGGATAACCGACGCGGGCGCGGGCGTGCGTGGGCGAGCTCCGCCCCGGCCAAGGCGGAAGAGAGACTCGGAGCAGAGAGCAGCGACCTGCTTGAGGTTGCAGAAACACGGCGCCGCCTCAGAAAGGTCCTAATGGCTAGAGGGGGGGTGAATAGCCTAATAAAATTTCTACAACAACACTTAACAAAATGGTTAGATAATTATGAGACGAAGCAAGTGTTGCGCTAGCCTACTCAAAAAAACAAGCCACCTACCATAATTCTAGTTTAGATAGTGTCTATTCACACAATAGTTATGACACTACCCTATGTTAGTGTGCTCTCAAAGGCTAACTAAAGAGCCACACCAACCAAACAAGCAAGCTCTCACAACTAGCTACACTAAAGAGCTTATCAACTAGTTTGCGTAAAGTAAAGAGAGTGATCAATAATGTTACACCGCCGTGTAGATGAAAAAACCAATCAATCACAAGGATGAATAACAATAAAGATCAATCACCTCGGAATCAATGATAAACACAATAATTTTTTACCGATGTTCACTTGCTTACCGGCAAGCTAGTCCTCGTTGTGGCGATTCACTCACTTGGAGGTTCACGCGCTAATTGGCTTCACACGCCAAACCCTCAATAGGGTGCTGCACAACCAATACAAGATGAGGATCACACAAGCCACGAGCAATCCACTAGAGTACCTTTTGGCTCTCCGCCGAGGAAAGGTTAAGAATCTCTCACAATCACCACGATCAGAGCCAGAGACAATCACCAACCTTCACTCGATGATCCTCGCTGTTCCAAGCCATCTAGGTGCCGACCCCAAGAGTAACAAGCGAAATCCGCGGCGAAACATGAATATCAAGTGCCTCTAGATGCAATCACTCAAGCAATACACTTGGATTCACTCCCAATCTCACAAAGATGATGAATCAATGATGAAGATGAGTAGGAGGGCTTTGGCTAAGCTCACAAGGTTGCTATGTCAATGAAAATAACCAAAGTTATGAGCTACAGCCGGCCATGGGGCTTAAATAGAAGCCTCCACAAAATAGAGCCGTTATACCCCTTTACTAGGCATAACGCGGGCTGACCGGATGCTCTGGTCAGTTAACCGGATACTGAGCCCCCAGCGTCCGGTCGCTCGCAGTCAGCCACGTGTCCTGACTTCAACGGTCATCAGTCTTGACCGAACACTGCGCCTGAGTTGACCGGACACTGAACACCTAGCGTCCGGGCATTTACAGTAAGGTTCCAAAACCGACTTTTGCCGACCAGACGCGTCCGGTCATGCTCGACCGGACCCTGCCAGCGTCCGGTCACACTGTGACTTCTTACTGTGCTGACCGACAACACGACCGGACGCAACCCTTCAGCGTCCGGTCAATGAGCGACCCAGTGTCCGGTCAGTTGACCGACGCCAGCATCTTTACGACCAACTCCATTTCACCTCTAACTTCTTCACCCTTGCTCAAATATGCCAACCACCAAGTGTATCACCTTGTGCACATGTGTTAGCATATTTTTACAAACACTTTCAAGGATGTTCGTTCTCCACTAGATCCTAAATGCATATGTAATAAGTTAGAGCATCTAGTGGCACTTTGATAATCGCATTCCGATACGAGTTTCACCCCTCTTAATAGTACGGCTATCAATCCTAAATGTGATCACACTTCCTAAGTGTCTTGATCATCAAAACAAAATAGCTCATATGGTTTATACCTTTGCCTTGAGTTTTTTGTTTTTCTCTTTCTTCTTTCCAAGTCTAAGCACTTGATCATCATCATAGCACCATCTTTATCATGCTATGATCTTTGTTTGCTTCGCAATTTAGAGTGTGCTACCTATATCATGATCACTTGATAAACTAGGTTAACACTTAGGGTTTCATCAATTTCACCAAAACCAAACTAGAGCTTTCAGCCTCGAGGTCGACCGCTGCCACCGCCTCTGCGGTGGACGCCGGCACGACGTGGACGGCGATAACGCGGTCCAAGGGCGCGGCCACATTGACAAGCACCCAGGTGAGCAGCGCACGGCTCTCGGCGTCCGCCGGCTCCTGCACGTCGACCACCACCATCCTCCCCTCTGCTTCCGCCTCCAGCGCCTTCCCCGAGCAGCCGGCTGCCTCCTCCTCCTCCTCCTGGGCAGCTGCTGCCGGCGACCCTTGCTCCTCCGCCTCCTCCCGCCGCTGCGACTGCTGCGGCGGCGACGCCTGCTTCTTCCTCGACGACACCTTCATCTGCACGGCGGCGCTCGGTGACTCACAGGGTGGGGGGCGGGGGCGGGGGGCGGGGGCGGATGCTGCCGAAGAGTTTGAGAGAGAGAGGATACGGATGAGAGGGGTATTATGGACGTTTTGACTGACCTGACCCACTTGTCAGTACTGCTAGACGGTGAAAAACGAACGAAATGCGGATGGAATGGCTTGGAGAGCAAAGAAATTCAGAACGGTGGCATATGTGTGCGGTCAACTTTTTTTATGACCTGTGTGTAATTACAAATTTTTTTAATGGCATATGTGTAAAAGCCTCGATCTTCTCGGCGTTGGGCGCTTGGGTACTTGGGCTTTTGGGCCGCAGCAGAGTGGGTCTGAATCTGATGCTCGCGTGCTTTTCGCGGCCGTGTCCTTTTCGTGCGTGATGACTGGGGCCAAAAATGATGAAATCTGGGACGTTCAACAAGTGCGCGGTACTACGCTGGCCATGGCTCGTAACATCCTTTACATCCAGGGTCAAAAGCACGACATGTCACCTTTTCGCGCGTGATGAGTGGGGGGAAGGGAAAGAGAGACGCACCACGTTTAGCTGTTCTGGGCCGGCCCGAGCAAATGTGGGAAGCCTCTGTGCCGAAATGGCCAGGCGCAGCCGCGCACCTCAAAAGAAGTCGCCAAATCTGTCAAAAGTGGCTGGCTGGAGGAAGCTGCATTGCATTTGCATCTGTGACTGTGATGTATACGTGCCCAACAACAATAATCCGGTTCAAGCACAGAGATGGTGCTGTTCTCTATCATGCAGCCATAGCACTATAAACGATGCACACGGACACGGTGGTGTTTCACCGCAGACGCAGACTCAGTCACGCAGAGGTAAAGAAAAAGACTTCTCTTCTCCCGGTACCGAAACGAGTGTGGCTGCATTTCTCGAAAATGGGCGGATCAGGAGAATCCCCGATCCCGCAACAACGGCCCAAATCAAAGGAGCACGGTCACAGTCACAGGCCCCAAGTTTTGCGATGAGCGCTGAGAACGGGCTAAGGCCTGCTTTTTCAGGCCTATGACAAGAAACGGCCCACCTCAGAGTCGAGACAGTAGGGGCCTGTGTTTGGGACGGAGGAATGCAAAACACAAAAATGGGAAAGAAACAGAGACGTAAAATAGAGGATTGGAAAACACAGGAATTTTGTAGAAACGAGTGTTTGGAACACAGGAATACTAATAGCATAAAAATTTATTGGTTTGTGCTAAACGCAGTTGTTTAGATTAAATAGGAGCTAATTACACCTTTATAAAGCGACATATAGCAGTTAATTTTTTTTGAAGTGTCTTGGACCAGCCCACATGGTTGTGCATGCAGTTAGGGACTGCACCATGTTTGCTTGGTCGTATCAGTCAGGCTTATCAATTATGATACAGTGTTTTTCTCTCACAATAAAACAGCATCAGCCGGTTTATAAGCCACAGAAACGATCAAGCGAACAAAGCGTAGGAAGTAGCACACACTGTGCATGCATGCAGGGAGGGAGTATGCACATTAGTGCGTGTGAGTGTGCATGAGTGGCATGAATATTCCCATGATGTCAGACCTCATTTTTTTTCTTTCCTCCAAAACTGCAGGTTTCATTACGTTTCCTCTGAAACGGTTTGGGTCTCTTCCTTTATTCCAAACACTGCTACAGTGAAAAATCCTATAGGAATTTGATTCCTTTGATCTTCTTAAGTTTTTCCTATGAACCAAATAGGACCTAGCTTTGCAGGCTGCAGGCAACGTCACGGTTGCATGCACATTGTTGAACCCGATCAGGATCATCAGTCCACTGGCAGTAGACATCAGCATGTTCGCTTATTAGTTTCAGCTAGGACTTATCAGTCAATCATCAGTGTTTTTCTCTCACAACAAATCAGCACTTATCCGCCCAAAAACAGCCAAGAGCCCCATGAAAGCAAACGAATGTAAGCATGCGGCTGGAGGGATAGGAGCAGTATTATCCTTTTGTCCCGTACCCGTTCTTCGAAAACCCGTTCTGTAACGATTAACGAACCATGCTCTGCCGCAGCTGCACGCAGTAATGGACACAACGGCCTGGCATTTGCTCCGTGGAAGTGACCACGTGAACAGTGCCATGCCATCCATCATGTCTGCCCGCTCGCTCGCGCATTACTCCGTCCTACAGACGCCGGCCGTAGCACGCGAGCGATCCGATCGATGAGATGACGACACGAGACGAGTAGTAGTAGCTATAGCTAGCTAGGCAGGCCGCGACCGGCAGGCGGGGCCGCGTGCACGTTGCACTTGCACGTTCCGGTCCGGCGCGGCGGCAGCGGCGGACGCAGCGTGGGCGCAGTTAATCCGCCGACCCGCCGGCCGCCGCAGCCGGCCACGGCCCACGGGCGCGCGGAGCGGAGCAGTGCGCGGCACGGGATCCGACGCTCGCGTCGCGTCGCATGTGTGCGCCATTCCTCCCTCCCTGGAGCTGGGCCGGCGGCCGAGGCGAGGCCACCTGTGGCTTGTGGCCGTGCATGCCTACGTATTGATGTGGATGGAAGGTGGTCGTGTGCCCAACTGCACGTAATAAATGCCTCTACATTCCTCCTGGCTCCTATTACTGCTACTACCTCTCTGAATGCAGGCCTGAGCTCTGATGAAGCGAGCCACGTCTTTAACCTCGGCGACGGCGAGCAGCAGCTAGTTAACCGCCGGCCTGGGGGGCCCGGCCGGCCGGCCGGGCTTCCACTTCCACGCCTTGATGGCTGGCTGGCTGGCTTCTGCTTCGGAGAATGAACAAAGGAGGAGGAGGAGCACATGCGTGTATCCCAGCGAATTTACTCGCGTACAGTACTTTGTTTACCTTTTGCACGGGTGACGGGGGCCGGGCTAGCTTTCAATTTCGCAGGCAGAAAGAGCTAACGTAGCGCACAGTGATCAGAGTAAACACGCTGCACTGCAGGCGGCCCTGATCGAGCAGCAGCCAGTAGCAGTACTATGTCATCTCTGGACGCTGCTGGGGGCTGGCTGCCTCTGGTCGTGGTCGTGGATCCCTGCTGGTCCGGCGAGGCTAGCGGCCAAGCGGCGCTACAGAAGAATCTCCCGCCCTCGGCCCTTCTGCCGCCCGATCGCCCTGTGCGCTGTGCCCATGAACATGATGAGGCCATCACCCACACCCAGGCCGCGCGGCGCGCTGTCGCGTCGATCGCGAGCCCCGCATGCAGCTACCGCCACGGCCACTTGCTTGCACCCCCGTCGGCGTCGATGGGCTGCTCGGTGCTGGCCTCGTCGTCAGGCACTCAGGCTCGGCTCGGCGAATGAAGCAGGGCCAGGATTGGAGCGCCGCGCCGACCGACGCGGCATCCGAGGCTCCTCCGATGTGTCGTTGTACTGGTTGCTTTGCTTGCGACAGAGCTCCGCCGCGTCCACCTTGCCGGTAAACATTTACCAGGGCAGAGCTCTGTTGTGAAAGGAGTTGCTCCTCGTAGCTAATAGTCCAATAGATTGGAAACGAACATGCTCCTCGTCGCCGTAGGAGCAGTAGTACAACAGTTGCGGTTTTTTTTTATCAAACAAAACATACTATATAAAAAATACTTACTGCTTCTTCAGTACGTACAGCGCTAATCCCTAGTGTAGTATCAGCAAGTATACTCCCGGGTCCCGGCCGGCCGGCCGGCCGGCAGCATTAATGGCAAGGGGTGGTGTAGTGCAGGAGAGCCGGAGATGTCGCGGAGAGCCCGCCCCCGCACCGTACCGCCCGACCGCCCCCAGATGCCACGGTACCTATACGCGTCCTGCGGCCTATTCGTTTGCTCGTAAACGATCGTAAATTTTTAGTTAGGAACAATGTTTTTCTTTCACACCAAACCAGTCAGCAGTAAATAATCCACGATACGTCCCGAACAGGCTGCTATTCGTTTGACTTATAAGTCATATTTTTTTTTAAGTTATTGAATAATATTTTTCTCTCATAATAAATCAGTCAACGATATTTTTAATCATGGCTTATCAACCAAACGAACAGGGCACATACCAGACCAGGTACCACCCCATGCATGTTGGCCTCTTCTGTTTCTGTTGGCATCAACCATATCCAGCTTGTTCGCTTGGTCGTAAACGATCATAAATTTCCAGTCAGAACAGTATTTTTCTCTCACACCAAACCAGTCAGCAGTAATAATCCGTTTCGGCCTCAGCCAAACGGGCTGATCAATGCGCCGGCCGAGCCGAGACGCCTGTATGCGGTGGTGGTGACCCTGCGTCCCACGTTGCAGGAAGAGGAACGTGGCACTCGGCGGCAGTACAGTACGCCACAGTTCTCGCTGGTCCTCCAAGATCCGTATATCTCGGAGGGGGTGGTGGTGGCCAGGCCTGCCTCTGCCTGCATGGTGAGTCTTCGCCCCGGCTCATGCTGTCATGCATCCCCACAAGGTAAACTAGGTAGCCCCGGCCGCTAGTCCATTACTGCGTGCAGCTGCGGCAGAGCATGGTTCGTTAATCGTTACAGAGATTTCGTTCCTATTGTTCCCGACGCCGCGTGCCGAGCCACACGCGTACGGCGGCCAATCCAGCCTGCATCATGCCACCTCCTGACAAGCTCGCTCGTGAGCCGTGAGCATCCAGCCCATCCCTCCTGGACCAATTACGAGGTCATCATCATCATCATCATACAGTAAAGCCAGAGGCAGACTCGGCCCCGTGCGCGTGCCGGCAAAACCACTAGAAATTACGAGGTAATCATGGCGCTGCCCGCACTTTGGTGGCTGCCTGCCTGCCCCTGCCCCTGGCCGGTGGGGTTGTGTGCTGGTGGGGGACGACGAGCACGCGGGCGTGTCTTTTTTACGGCCAGCCAGGCAGGCCACCACTAGCCAGGCAAGGCTGTATTTCCGCTCGAATTTACACCGGGTGGTGGGCTGCGGCAGCCGGCACGCGGGGCCCCGGCGCGCGCGCGCGACCTTTTTGGCAGCGGAGCTGGCGGCAAAAGGGCATCACGAGGCGGGGCGACGCCGCATCGAGGCCCGCGCCGTCTCGCCTTGCATTTGCATGCCCGAGGGCCGAGGCCCCGAGCGAGCGACCAGGCAAGTGCCCCAGCCAAGCGGCATGGGGATGGGCGACGGAGTTGCCGAGTTGCCCTGTTGGGCACAGCAGTCCGGTCGGTTCCCCTTGCCGCTTGCTCCTGCATGCGGAGAGTGAGCAGTCGAGCTGTGCTTCCATGCCTGCTACTCTGTTGTTGTTGTAGACCTCAGGTTCAACCGTTCAGGTCTGGCAATTGCAAGCAAAGGAGCGTGGTGTTGTACTAGACCCGAACGAATGAACGATACTGTGCGTGCGTCGGTGTAGGTGACAGGAACGCGACGCTGCTGCCATGCATCGAGAGAGAGGGGTGCAGTGCAGCCAGGGTACTGTGACCGGGGTACACGACACTACGACATCGGGGTGGGTCCCGTACGTGCTGTGCTGACTGTGGACACGAGAGCTCGGTGGGTGTGTGCAGGAAAGAGAATGAGCCGACGCATCGATCGGTCCGTCGATCCATGGAGCACCCTGACCAAAGCGCACACCGGAACCAACGCGCCATGACGATGCCATTGCCAATGGACCTGCCGCTGCGAGACGGGCACCGGCCACCGGCCAGGCTGGCGCGCCGATCCGCCCCTGCAGCAGGCAGAGAGGATCGGAGAAGACAAGCGGAAGCAACGCGCGCGAGAACGAAACGGCGCGGTGGACGCACCCGCCCGCCCGCCTGTGGACATGCACATCCGTCCGTGTCGATCTCCCGTCGGTGTTGCCCCATCTCCTGCGCCAGATTTGTGCGTTTGTGTATGCCACATCGTTGCCACTGCAACTCTTGTATTTCCAGTCCACACGATCACAGCCACGAACGAAAGGAACCTCCCAATGCAAGCTGCTGTCTCGGCGCGTGTTTTTACAGTTCTCGGTTGGGAATCACGAGGCCATCGAGCTACGGACGCTGATTAGTCAGTAGTAACTGACCTGGATCGTGCATGCGTTGCGTCGTGGGGTAACCAACCGGGTAAGGGCAGAGCAGAGTTCCTTTGGTACTATGCGCTTGTCTTTTACAGCGACACCGTGCCAACAGAAAGATGCATTGCTCTAATGCTCTGTCTCATCGGGGCCTTGTTGGCCCTTTGGGGCTTGGACATGGAGTGGAGTGCAGGGGTGGGTTAAAAAGCAGTTGGAGGTGCGAGCCCAGTGCGGCTGTGCTGTGCCCCTGACCGGCTGACCCTCTGCTCCCGTCGTCCTTCCCTTTGATGGGCATTTGGACCAGGTTTCATATACAGGTCCACCCAACCTGGTCCAAATGTCTAATCAATCACAATGATGTCACTCTTAGACCGGTCTTAGGTTTTCCTTTGCTTCTTGCAGATACAGAGATTCGGCATGGCTCTCTGCTCATCTGCTGGCCAGTGGCCGCCTTGCTAGGTCAACGTTCGCTCACAGTGTGGACTAGTACATGCGAAGCTTTTTGTATCGTGTTTTCTTTCGTTTGAGGCACAAGTCAGTTTGCCGTGTGTCAAACTCGTTAATTGCGAAAGGTTACTTTTACGGCATGTTTAGAATAAGAGTAGGATAGAAAAGCAGAGGAATAAAAAAAAACATATATGAATCGAAAAAAATAGGAGTAGTGCTAAAACAGAGGATAAGAAAAATACAAGAAACTAATAGGAAGATATGAACGCAGGAATTCACAATGGCGCTTACTCAAGTACAGGTGCCGGCACGTCATGGAGTGGATACCTTTTTGTGCATATAAATTTTGTGGCCGGGAACTCTTACCTGTTCACATTCTCATAGTGTGTTTACGCATCAGATCTACTAGTGCCCTAGAAATATTGTATATTCCCCTTTTTTTTAGGTTTGTCCTAAGACAAATATTCTTAACTTTGACCATCAATTAATAAAATCATGTAATTCACATCATGTGAACTATATATTATGAAAATATTTCTCATAGTGAATCGAAAAACACAATGCTTATGTTGTTAGCCTATACATTTTTTTGAAAGTAATAGTTAAAGTAAGGAATGTTTGACTTAGAACCTAACATGACATGTAAAAGTTAGTTCCAATTTTCTTCTAAATTTGTTATCTATGGTCCTCTATTTAGAGTTGCTTGAATCTTATTTGTTTTAAATAAATAATGATCATGATTACCAGCAATGAAACAATAGATAACATTTTTTAGGAAAAATTGATACTAGTTTCATGTTTTTTTATTTTAAATAAATTAATTAGGATTTTTAGTGACCATGCGACATTTTGATTATTTTAAAAACATAGAAGTCACCTATACAAAACCAGCCAAAGGATCAAATTTGTTCAATTTTGCAAGTCCAAGTGTCGGTGCGAAAAGTGACCAACACGTAAATATTTATAGTTTTGTCATACGTTGTGATCGGATGTGGCCTAGCACTCAATGACACAGGATTTATACTGGTTTAGGCAACGTGCCCTACGTCCAGTTTGAATTGATCGGTGACTTTATTCCTGACCCAGGTGCTCGAAGTTTGTTGTGGGGTTACAAATGAGTGGAAATAAGAAGGGGGTATCGAAGGTTCGGTCGGACTATGAACCGAAGGGCCAAGAGTGATGGGAGCTCCAACGTGCGTTAAGTATTCGAACATATGCTCTGTGTAGCTTTAGAGCTCTAGAGCCGTGGAGCTGTTCGAGCACTTAGAATGTCTAAAGCTTAGCAGAGAGAGTCGGAATGAACCGTCCTCTATTGGGAGAGAGCACATCACCTTTTATAGGTGAAGGGGATGGTCTTACAAGTTTAGAGAGAGAGAGAAAGAGAGTGTTCGCTAGTCTTGTTGCCCACGCCATTGGGTACAAGACAGTTTGTCGACGCCCACAATACTGTTGACGCCCAGATGCATGTGGCAGGCTCCATCGTGTTCTTTTGGTATGGCAAATATCGGCACCTACCATACTGTAGGACAAATGTCGGTGCCTACAACACTGTTTGTGTTTTGACATGTCTAGAAGGCTGCAAAGTATCCTTCTGGCATGGCCTGACAGTACTGTCCTATAGGTGTGCAGGGTACGATCCTTGGTATTGCGGTTGACTTGTGCGCCTTACCTTATCTGCTCCGCATAATTTCTTGGGTCCTCACCGAGCGGGCATCCCTGGCCGGTCATTCCTAGTCGACTCTAACAGCGTCGGTCAGAGAAGAGCCGTAAGCAGAGGTGAAAGCTCTAGTTTGGTTTTGGTGAATTGATGAAACCCTAAGTGCTAACCTAGTTTATCAAAGTGATCATGAGATAGGTAGCGCATTCCAAGTGGTGAAGCATATGAAGATCATGACATGATAATGGTGATTTTATGGTAATGATTAAGTGCTTGGACTTGAAAAGAAGAAAGAGAAAAACAAAAGGCTAAAGGCAAAGGTATAAGTGGAAGGAGCCATTTTGTTTTAGTGACCGAGACACTTAGAGAGTGTGATCACATTTAGGATCGATAGCCGTACTATTAAGATGGGTGAAACTCGTATCGAAATGCGGTTATTAAAGTGCCACTAGATACTCTAACTCATTGCATATGCATTTAGAATCTAGTGGAGTGCTAACACCCTTAAAAATATTTGTGAAAAATATGCTAACACACATGCACAAAGGTGATACACATTGTGGTTGGCACATTTGAGCAAGAGTAAGAAACTTCACGAGCGAAGTGTCCGCTCATAGAGTGCGGACAGTCCGACGGTGCCACCGGCGCCCTATACAGAAAAGACAGGATCTCACATAGCACACCGCTGGTCTGAACTAGACCGGAGCATCCGGTCAGTGGAAGCAGTGAAGACGCTGGCATCGGTCTTCGACCAGACACTGGGTCACTTTGTGACCAGACACTGGCGGGGTGCGCCTGGTCCTACTGACATGGCAGCACATAGAGGAGATAGTGTGTGACCGAACGCTGGGTGAGTCCGATCGGGCGTGACCAGATGCCTCCGATGGGGAGTGGAACCTTACTAGAAACGACCAGACGCTGGGGTCCTGCGTCCGGTCTGAAAGGACCTAGGATGTCGCCTAGAGGGGGGTGAATAGGCGTTTTTGAAAATTAACACCTTTAAATATGGAAACAATTAGAAAAGGGAGTCTCCATCCTCACAAGTTAATCACAGAGTAAGCAAGGTATAAAGCATATATCTAGATGCTACAACCCTGCAATATAAAGTTAGAACAGAGAATAAATATTTCTAGCACAAGTACGAAATACCGGACGTGTCCGGTATACATGATTTCAGCAGAGCAGCCCCAAACTTGCTCCTTTTGATTTCTATCTTCAAGCCAAACTGCAGGTACCTACTAGAGATGACAATACACATAGAGAATCTACACAAGAGCTAGAGCAACACAAATATCGAATGAAATGCGAATTGAGATATGATATTTGTTTTACCAAAGTTCGGACTCGTTCGAGTCCTACTCTCCGTTGAGGGGGCTGCGGGCGACCCAGCGAAGGTTAGCCCTAGAGAATACCACGAAGGTCACTCTAGCCAAAGTCTTTTCCAACTCCTTTTTCTCCTTCCACTAGTTGATTCTGAGGCGGCAGAATCGATCGTTATAAACTTTTCGAGGCACACCACAATCTCTCAGGTGCTCTCCGGCGACGCCTAGCCGTCTAGGACCAAAGAGTCCAAGAGTAACAAATGCAAATCACAAGATTGACAATATGCATAAGTGCTCAAGTGGTTGGGTTGCTCTCTTTTTGAATTTCACTCAACCCACAATTTGATTTGGCAAATTTGATCAATCACTCACTAAGAGAGGGTTGGGAGAGTTGGCAAGTCTAAAAAATATGTATGTGTATCAACAGAATCAGCAGCCTCCAATGATGGAGGCTTGGGGGTATTTATAGCCCCTTGGAAAAAACTAGCCATTTTATAGCCGTTGCCATACCGAACACGTCCGGTATGACTTACACTGCCCCAACGGTAACTAAGTTATAGTGACAATGTGAGGCATCGGAACTCCCGATGAATGTCGGAACTCCTGACCCTCAGCATATTTGAAAACTAGGTAACTGAGTTGAAGTTTGTGAGGTGTCAGAACTCCTGATGCATGCCAGAACTTCCAATCGTCAGAACTTGTGACTCACGTCGGAACTCCCGACCCTCAAGGCATTTTGAAAACTAGCCATTGGGCTCTGGTCATCCATACCAGACACGTCCGGTATGACCAGGACAGTGAACCTCTGAGTTAGTGAAGCACAAAACGTCAGAACTCCTGACCAATGCCGGAACTCTCGATCATCGGAACTTCCGACCCACATCGGAACTCCTGATGAACCAACCCAAGAATAAAAAGAATTTTATCGTGGCTGGGCACATACCGGACACGCCCGGTATCAATATCCAGTATTACCAGACCAGCAAAAACAGATTAACTCTTTTGTCTCTCAAATACTCAAAACTCACATAGGTTGGCTTGAGCACTTATGAACCATTATCTATCAACATGATGCATCCCTCTTAATAGTACAACATTCCTATTAACTCAAATTTGAAGAGTATAACAAATTTAAACCTCTTGAGTTGATCTCTTTCAACCGAAGCCGTGTATTGCAATCTTCATTAAGTGAGGGTGCCAATATGTTGATATTGATCTTTTCATTTGAGCATAGCCATCTTGAGCACGTGACTTGATTCCATTCATCAAATTTTGAATAATCCCAAATGTATCAAGTCACTTCCATCAAACACTTCAATAGTGATTTGATCCTCCACATTAACATGACCATCATAGCTTGATTGATACCTCAGCTAAATGCAAGTACTTCCTTCTTCACCCTAGCTAGGTTCTTCGGTCGCCAAGCCATCGCTTGCCCTTCACCCTGCTTAGAACCTCGAAGCCTTTCCTTGCTATCTTCACCATCTCAAGCCATCAAGTCACATCTTGTGTTGAATCAACCATTCATTTGTATTGTTATCTTTTTTATTTCAATTTAGCAAGCTTCAAATATGAGACCATTCCATATGCAATCCCTTATGTCTCATTAATTAATTCTTACGAGCTTGCTTTCACATAGAACATAGAAATCCCACAATAAATAAGCCTTTGCATGAATTCCATTTGTATTGTTGTCTTGTGCTTGAACTAGATTGTTTTATATAACAACGCATCATTTTGGCTTTCATTAAGTACCCGTGAGATAACCTATTACCTATCCACACCTAGCAAATGGGTTAGACCTTTAATCACATTGTCATTTAATCATCCAAAACCCACTAAAGGGTCAGATACACTTTCAATCTCCCCCTTTTTGGTGATTGATGACAACTTGATTAAAGCTTACAAAAGAATATAAACATTTAAGCTTTTGGGTTTAATGATTTATGAGAGGCTCCCCCTTAATATGTGCTTATGATTAGAATTCACAAAATGACCTCAAATGTCAATTGCACATACTAAAACATATAGGAGACCCCCCCTAAATCATTGCATCCGTGGGGTGCATATGTGTGTGACAGAGTAAAACCACGATGCATATGACAAGATATATGACACAAGAATAAATATAAAGGCATCACATCAAATATTTTCATTCTAGCATGCATAGTCCTTATAAAAATAAATACAACACATGTATGTCACACATAGCACTCATTACATATTTTCTCAAGTCCACAAGCCACTAATATAATATAAATAAAGATCATGTCTCAAGAGATACATAGATAAAAGCATAAGTAAATCTCATCTCTCACATGGTACAATCTATCTCAAACTCCAGATGCATCAATGAAGCCCAAAAACTAAAATGAAGCTCAAGAAACTATAGCATGTAGTACATATCTTAAGGTACAAAGATAAGCAAAAACAAAAGTCATGAAGCTTTAATCAGTCTCTCTCCCCCTTTGTCACCTGTCACCACAAAGGTCCAATAATAACATATGAAGCACAAAAGGGGTTGCAAGCTATATCTGATCTTTGACATCACTCATCGCCATCACCATTGCCCTCGTCGTCTGAGCATGAAGCACCAGGTGGGCGAGAAGAACTCTGTCCAGGAGCACCAATACCCCCATAGATATCCTAGCCACCAAAGCCATAGTCACTGGTAGAGTACCTAGGGTCACTATCGAAGATGTCCTGCTAGAAAGCAAAACCCATCTCCTCTCCCGCACTAGGGTGTGGCTGCTATTGTGCCTGCTCCTGAGGCTGCTCTTGCAGAGGCTGCTATCGCTGAAAGAACTCAGCAAACTATCTATCATATCTAGCCTGCTGCTGCTCCTCAGTCTTTGGCTCACTAGTTGCTGAGACTGCTCCATCTGACAACGAAGACCTAAGAGGATCAAGCTCAAGTTGGGTAGCTAACTGCTTTAGAGTCCTGGTGTCCTTCCTCCTAGCCTCCCTCTCCTTCCTCTGCTTAGACTCAATGCCCCGCTGCCAAACCTAAATGTCCTAGCACATCCCAAAGATGGAACTGAAGAACTTATGGATAGGCGAGAAAGGACTGCCACGACCTAAGGAACAACGTGAGTGAGAACCATGTGGTGGAAGGGAAGCTCCTCCTGCTGGTGCACCACCGTCAGGTGCTTCTGCCATAGCTACAGCTGCTGCTTCCCCTGGACCTACTGGAGGTATCCCTATCATAGGCAAGTCTGCAATAATCTTCAGGGCCTTGTGATTACTCGAATGTGTGCCCTGTGACCTGCTTAATCATATACATGATATAAGGAGCAAATCCGCAGCCCTTAAGGGGCTTCTCACCTACACTCTGAATCTCACACCAGATAAAGTCAAAAACACTGAAGGGCCGAGCATCAGGTGCCATCCTGTGGAGCATGTTCCTAGAGTAATCTGCGATGTTTCCCTTATCTCCACCCTTGTAATCAATGGTCTTCCTGAACATCCTATCCAGGTATCTGTAGGTAGGGTGAAGACCTAGAACCTTGCCCACTGCTCCTCTCTCACCTCCTAGTGGGTACATGTAGGCCAGCTGCTCTAGAGGAAGTACCTATTCTATGTGAATCTTATCCCTCTAGAGATCATCCTCTAAGAAGCCAAGCTGGGTGGCGAATACATCATAATCAACCCTGTACCGCTAGCCCTCAAGCATCTAGTGCATCCGCCTCTCATCCTCCTCGATGAACAGAGTAGCATAAAACTGTGCTACCACCTCTATGTTCCAGTCATGCTGGAACTCCATGATCTTAAAAACTCCTGTGCGCTGGCAAATGGCAATAGCATGATCAACTGAGACCTTCTGCAACTCTCTGATGTACTGCCAGTCTATCCACTAATATCTAGCTACCACAGGGTTCCTGGTGAGAATTACACTGAAGTAGAAGTCCATGTGAAAGGTTGTCTAGAAGTGGTGATCAAACTGAACCTTAAGTAAGCCTCTCGGATCTACTCTTCTCTCATCTTTGGCTTTCCTAGTCATGCCCATTCCCCTATAGTCAACTCTGGAAACATAAGAAGGCACATTAGGTAGACGTGTCTCAAGAAGACCATAATGCATACCCTAACTAGGCTAGTGCTGAAATGGAGGTGCTAGCTCCTCCTCCTCAATGTCTGGCTCCTCATCTGAGCTGTCACCTTCTGAGCCTCTGTCAGTGCTCTTCCTTTTTCTATCTTCTCTGGGCTCCACTCTGAATTCATCAGTATCAGTGTCAGAAGAAGAGCTCCCTGACCCCTCTACATACTAAGGTGCTGCACTAGAGGTAGCTCTAGTTTACCTCCTGCTGGTCGGCCCAAATCTAGGATGAATTTCCTATCTTGCCTTCTTGTATTTCTCTAGTGCTGGATCATGCCTATGCTTGGACCTAGGCACCTGTCGTCCACTCATGGCTGTTGTCCTGTATCCAAAGATTTGCTAGAAATTTCAGATGCAAGCCCATAGCTTAATCTAGAATTGCAATTAGACATAGATTCTTTTATATATGGTTTTACAATCACCTCGACATACAACTATCACTAGATTTGCAAAACATAGATACAAAAGAAACTAAGCCTAATATACAACTATTGAATTGGATTCAATCAAAGGGAAGCAGTGGCCTGATCTGTTGGCTCATATCGGAAGTGTCCGATAGGCGCACGTCTGGTAGGCGCACTTCAGCAACCCTAACCAGGGTCCCTGGATTCAACCCATCACGGATCAATTCCAAACTTTGGGCATTGCTTCTAGATCACCAATGCAGCATATTGACCAAAGGAATTTCAAAACCATGCTCTAACCACGTAGATTGGACAAGGTCTAGGATTAGGGTACCTTGAGAGAAGAGACGAGAAAGCAATGTGAAATCCAAATCCCCGGGCCTTCAACCTTGATGCAAGCCTTTTCCAGTGCAATCTCCCTCTCTCCCTTTTCTTGGTGAAATCCTCGATCGCCCTAGGAGAGGAGGGCGTCGGCTGGGTTGGTTGGAAAGAGACAAAACTGTCTTGCCGAAGGGGTACGCTCTATCTTATAGCCCCGCTCATACCGGACACGTCCGGTATACGTGGGCTAGCCCAAATTATTCCAAAAGGTGTTTTCTCTCTTCCAATCCTCTTTTCTGTTATTTCTTAGTCCAACAAGGTATATAATCTTGATCCAAACTGAGTATCATCACTTTTCTTATCCAATGCCATAAATTGATTTTCTCTTTTCCAAATATTTGACATAAATAAGATTTCGCATGCTTGAGAGAGATATAGTGAGACATAGTAGATTATGGACTTAAGAAAGCCATGTCATGTGTGATTAGCCAATCAAACAATCAAGGAGAGCTATAATCATCACATGACAAGGCTAGGTCACAAAGACCAAGATTCAAATAGTTTTTCAAATTCATACTACCTACTCATGCTAGTTAGGGGTTTTGAAAAACATCTCTCCTATGTCACACAAATGCACATTCTAACATATAAAGGGCCTTAGATACACTTACAATGCATGTATGTAAATACATACCTTTGCCTTGAGCCCACAAAAATACCACTAAGAAGATACATAGCATGATAATCTTTATGTTGACCTTAATTGCCCAATAATCATGCTAGATATGAAATTAATTTTTCATCCAAAGGACTACAAAGAATGCTAAATAAATTTGTTAGTCCACAATGGTGCAAAATAGAAACTTAGCTCCCCCTAAATAAGTGCTTCAAGTAATTTGAATAACTTTCAACAAGCACTTTTATTCTATTAAGAAATTGGGAGCCAATTTTCCATTTTGACCATAAACCAAATAAATTGCCATTTTAAAATTGAGTTCAAGAGATGCTCACAATCCACTTAGATTTGATAAATCACAAGCTTCTGAGTAAGTTAAGGATATATGAAAAATATATGGATCAAAGACTCGGTTGCAATCCAATTAGTGTTCTGGTTCCTGCAATACCAGACACATCCGGTAGGTGCAGAACAGAAACAATTAATCCGCTGCTTGTGATTCTTCGTTTGGCTCTATTATTTATTGTATACCTGCATCTCAACAAATGTATTGCTCTACTAGAGAGCTATTAAAAACACAATATGACAAACATGATATTATCAAGTAAAACTTATTAGCCACTTTCATTTTTTCATGAATATGCTTATTTGAGAGTCATTGAGCACAAAACAAATAAAGTGCTATCCTATGAGGTTTAGGTACTTGTTACCAATGGTGAAAATGAAGTAAATGATATATTCATTAAATTATCTTTGAGTCAACCATATAGGAGATTATGATGAGAATTGGTTGATAGATTGAGTGAATATTTTCAATTTACTTGCTCAACCACCCCGAAGGCTTCATTTCATCACCAAGTACCTACATCATTAACGTAAGCACACTTTGGTACCCAACCCTTGTTGGGTCCTTTTGGGTTAGTCAACAAGTGCTTAGGCACCAAAATGGCTTTAGCACTAGTTTGTGGTGAACACATCACCTTGCTAGTGTTAACTCCATTTGTGGTCTTCCTAAGCATATCATTATAAACACATGTGTTCGACTTAGGAGCGTTACCATTTGGGCATTCATAGCTTAGATGCCCCTTTCTTCTACAAGCATAGCATATGCGGCCTTTGTTTGCTCTATGCTTGCTTTGCTTGTATGGACATCTATCAACATTGGGGCCATCTCATTGCATCCATAGCATCTTCTTGTTGCAACTTGGGCTTCCTTTCTTGCCTCTTGATACATTGGGCATTTCTTGGTAGGATGCCCCAATTTCTTGCTCATGAGATAAGTGCTTTGTCCATCACTTTTCTTTTGGTTGGCCAACTTGTTTGAGGCCTTTTGTTCGGCCACTTCACACTTGTCGGCCCAACTCTTATGTGAACACATGGCCCACTCATGTCCATATAATCCACAACCATAGCATAACCTTTTTCATGTTTCTTGCTCTTGGTTGTGTTGGCCTTGCTTGAGATGTGATTCTTTTGTTGGGTTTTGGAGGAAGCAAGGTTTGAACCCTTCTCAAGCTTCTTCACCATGTTATCATGGTTATCTTGAGAAGGTTGTGCTTTCTCCTTACTCTTCAACCGAATCACATCTTTCTTTAATCTTTCCACCTCTTCTTTGAGCTCTATGTTTTCTATGAGATTTAGCTCAATCGAAGATTGGCTTGCTTGAGGAGCACATTCATTAGTACAAGAAATATTTAATTGAGATGGTGTACTAGTGAGTGAATGTGTGAGAGTTTGAGAAAATTTTACGGATGTGATCACAACCTAATGAGCCACCTCAAGCATGATGCTTGATTCTACTACTTCATCATGAGAGCACTTTAGATGAACATAGTTTGCTTGTAGCACATTATATTTGCTTGATAGTTCATCTAGCCTTGCCTTGAGCTCCAAGTTTTCCTTTTCTAGTTGTGAAACACTAGAAGAGGAGTTAGTAACTAAAGCATGCTCAATTGATAATTTTTCATATCTTTCACTTAGATCCTTTAGTTCTTCCATCTTGGAGATGAGAAATAATTCTTGCTTTTGAAGTGATTTCTCTTGCTTCTCAATCTCTTCTTCAAGCTCATCATTCTTTTCAACTATCTTCATGATGATGAACTTGTCTTTGCGGTTGAGATGATCAAGGTTGTGGTTGTCTTCAACTTCAACATCACTCTCATCTTGATCATCTACTTGTGCTTTCTCCTTTTCTTCATCTTTCTTGTTACTCTTCTTTTTGCTTTTCTTGGCTATGAGACACAAGTGATGAGTATCATGAGATATTGAGATTGACTCATCACTTGGTCGCCACCGGACTTGAGCCTCATCATCACAGACAACCTGCCGTCCTGCTGCCATGGGGTATGTGCAGGCAGACAACATGTCATGCGTTGCTTGCACTTCTTGCTCTGGCTTGGCGCTCTTGAGGTCTTGTGAGGCTTCTTCACTACATGAAGACACAATGGACATACTTTCCATTGACTCGATCTCAAGTGCATCATCATATTTGGATTTTCCATATAAATCAAAAAGTCTAGTCCAAATGAGATGAGCACTCTCCGGAGGTGGTTGTCCATTGAAGATTGCCTTATCTTGAACCTCTACACTTAATGTACTCAAAATGACATTAATAGCTTGAGCATTGAGTTCCACACATATCTCTTCCTCTTTTGACAAATTTTTGTAGTTGCTCCAATCAACTATAGGAAGAGGTATGCTTGCATCCACAATATGCTCAACAAGAGGACTAATATCCCTAAAAGCAATTAGTACATGAATTGACCAAGGTAGAAAGTTTGAACCATCATTTTTTAGAAGCATCGGCTCCAACTCGATAGGCGTCGACATCCTTTTTTCATGGCGGTGAAGCTTTAGGTGAGAACCTTGCTCCAATACTAATTGAAAGGACCTAGGATGCCGCCTAGAGGGAGGGTGAATAGGTGTTTTTGAAAATTAATACCTTTAAATGCGGAAATAATTAGAAAAGGGAGTTTTCAAAATGGAAACTCTAAATTAAGAGTAATACCACCCCTCATAAGTTAATCATAGAGTAAACAAGGTATAAAGAATATATCTAGAAGCTACAACCCTGCAACACAAAGTTAAAACAGAGAATAAATATTTTTAGCACAAGTACGAAATACCGGACGTGTTCGGTATACATGATTTCAGCAGAGCAGCCCCAAACTTGCTCCTTTCGATTTCTATCTTCAAGCCAAACTGTAGGTACCTACTAGAGATGACAATATATACAAAGAACCTGCACAAGAGCTAGAGCAACATAAATATCGAATGAAATGCGAATTGAGACACGATATTTGTTTTACCGAAGTTCGGACTCATTTGAGTCCTACTCTCCATTGAGGGGGCTGCGGGCGACCTAGCAAAGGTCAACCCTAGAGGATACCATGAAGGTCACTCTAGCCAGAGTCTTTTCCAACTCCTTTTCCACCTTCCAGTAGTTGATTCTGAGGCGACAGAATCGACCGTTACAAACTTTTTGAGGCACACCACAATCTCTCGGGTGCTCTCCGGCGACACCTAGCCATCTAGGACCAAATAGTCCAAGAGTAACAAATGCAAATCATGAGATTGACAATATGCACAAGTGCTCAAGTGGTTGGATTGCTCTCTTTTTGACTTTCACTCAACCCACAATTTGATTTGGCAAATTTGATCAATCACTGACTAAGAGAGGGTTGGGAGAGTTAGCAAGGCTCAAAAACATGTATGTGTATCAGCAGAATCAGCAGCCTCCAAAGATGGAGGCTTGGAGGGTATTTATAGCCCCCTTGGAAAAACTAGCCATTTTATAGGCGTTGCCATACCGGACACGTCCGGTATGACTTACACTGCCCCAACGGTAACTAAGTTACAGTGATAATGTGAGGCATCGAAACTCCCGATGAATGTCGGAACTCCCGACCATCAGAACTCCCGACTCATGTCAAAACTCTCGACCCTCAGCATATTTGAAAACTAGGTAACTAAGTTGAAGTTTGTGAGGTGTCGGAACTCCCGATGCATGCCGAAACTTTCGACTGTCGGAACTCCTGACCCTCAAGTCATTTTGAAAACTAGCTGTTGGCCTCTGGTCGTCCATACCGGACACGTTCGGTATGACCAGAACAGTGAACCTCTGAGTCAGTTAAGCGTGAAATGTTGGAACTCTCGACCAATGCCAGAACTCCCGACCATTGGAACTTCTGACCCACATCGAAACTCCCAACGAACCAACCCGAGAACAAAAAGAATTTTATTGTGGCTGGGCACATACCGGCCATGTCTGGTATCAACATCTTGTATTGCCAGACCATCAAAAATAGATTAGCTCTTTTGTCTCTCAAATACTCAAAATTCACATGGTTTGGCTTGAGCACTTATAAACCATTATCTATCAACATGATGCATCCCTCTTAATAGTATGGCATTTCTATTAACCCAAATTTGAAGAGTATAACGAATTTAAATCTCTTGAGTCGATCTCTTTCAACCGAAGCCGTGTATTGCAATCTTCATCAAGTGAGGGTGCCAACATGTTGATATTGATCTTTTCATTTGAGCATAGCCATCTTGAGCACGTGACTTGATTCCATTCATCAAATTTTGAATAATCCCAAATGTATCAAGTCACTTCCATCAAACACTTCAATAGTGATTTGATCCTCCACATTAACATGACCATCATAACTTGATTGATACCTCAACTAAATGCAAGTACTTCCTTCTTCACCCTAGCTAGGTTCTTTGGCCGCCAAGCCATCGCTTGCCCTTCACCCTGCTTAGTACCTCGAAGCCTTTCCTTGCTATCTTCACCATCTCAAGCCATCAAGTCACATCTTGTGTTGAATCAACCATTCATTTGTATTGTTATCTTTTTCATTTCAATTTAGCAAGCTTCAAATATGAGACCATTCCATATGCAATCCCTCATGTCTCATTAATTAATTCTTACGAGCTTGCTTTTCATATAGAACATGGAAATCCCACAATAAATAAGCCTTTGCATGAATTCTATTTGTATTGTTGTCTTGTGCTTGAACTAGATTGTTTTATACAATAACACATCATTTTGGCTTTCATTAAGTACCTGTGAGATAACCTATTACCTGTCCACACTTAGCAAACAGGTTAGACCTTTAATCACATTGTCATTCAATCATCCAAAACCCACTAAAGGGCTAGATGCACTTTCACGGTTACTTTGAGCAGCGCGTCCGGTCACTACTTAAATGTACTGATGACCATTGAGATCGGGCGATCAGCGTTTGAAGCTAATGATACGTGGCAAGCATCGGGTGACCGAACGCTGGGGTCCTACATTCGGTCGATTTGACCAGAGCGTTTGGTCACCCCGAGTAGTGCCCAGTGAAGGGGTACAATGACTCTATTTTGTGGGGGCTTCTATTTAAGCCCCGTGGCCAACTCTAGCTTACTCTCTTAGCCATTTGCTTTGACATAGCAACCTTGTTAGCTTAGCCAAAGCCCTTCCACTCATCTCCATCATTGATTCATCATCTTTGTGAGATTGCAAGAGAATCCAAGTGCATTGCTTGAGTGTTTGCATCTAGAGGCACTTGGTGTTTGTGTTTCACTATGGGATTCACTTGTTACTCTTGGTGGTTGCCACCACCTAGATGGCTTGGAGTAGCAAGGATCATCGAGCAAAGGTTGGTGATTGTCTCCGGCTTTGATCATGGTGATTGTGAGGGGTTCTTGACCTTTCCTCAGTGGAGAGCCAAAAGGTACTCTAGTGAATTGCTCGTGGCTTGTGTGATCCTCATCTTGTGTTGGTTGTGCGGCATCGTATTGAGGGTTTGGCGTGTGAGGCCAAGTAGCACGTGAACCTCCAAGTGAGTGAATCACCACAACGAGGACTAGCTTGCCGGCAAGCAAGTGAACCTCGATAAAAAAGTATTATGTTCATCATTTGATTCTGAGGTGATTGGTCTTTATTGGTATTCATTCTTGTGATTGATTGGTTCACTCCTCGACACAGCAGTATAAACAAATTGTTCACTCTCTTTACATTACCGCAAACTAGTTGTCAAGCTCTTTAGTGTAGCTAGTTGTGAGAGCTTGTTAGTTTGGTTAGTGTGGCTCTTTAGTTAGCCTTTGAGAGCACACTAACTTAGTGTAGTGACATAGCTATTGTGTGGATAGAAACTATATAAACTAGAATTGTGGTAGGTGGCTTGCAATTTTAATAGGTTAGCGCAACACTTGCTTCGCCTCATAATTATCTAACCGGTTTGTTAAGTGTTGTTGTAGAAATTTTTAATAGGCTATTCACCCCCCCTCTAGCCATTAGGACCTTTCAAGAGGTTCGGAGTATTTCCGGTTGGAGAAGTGGGTCAGAGTTGAAAGCGAGCGTCGTCTCCTCCTTGGCTATGCCGTTCGATCGAAAAAGCGGGTCGGAGTCAGAAGGGAGCGTCGTCCCCTCCTTAGCCAGGTCTTCCGGTCTGAAAAGCGGGTCGGAGTCGGAAGCGAGCATCATCCCCTCCTTGGCTAGGCCTTCCGATAGGAGGCTGGATCGCTCTTTCAGCCTGTCATTAGGTATCTAGGCTAGTCTAGGAGTTGTGCGTCGTTTGTAATGCCATCTGCTGAGCCGAGCTTTTGCTAAGAAGCGAGCCCATTAGGGACCCTAGGTTTATGAACCCGATAGGAGCCCCATGCGATTTGGGTAGAATCGTCTAGGGGATTTTACATTTTTGCCAAAGGGTGCGCGCGAGCGCTCCCGGTGGGTGTAGCCCCTGAGCCCTCGGACGATTTGGGTAGAATCGTATGGGGGATTTTTTGACTTGCCAGTGGGTGCGCGCGAGCGCACCCGGTGGGTGTAGCCCCCAAGCCTACGTCCGACTGGTGAGTCAATTGGAGGCTTAGTATCTTGGTACTCTTTCCTAGGGCCATAGACTCCTATGTTTCTGTTGGTCGGGGTGTTCGCCCGTGTTTGTCCTGCTTGCGACCTACGCAGTTGGTTGGTTTCCCGAGTTGGCGTCGGGCGACCCGAGCCCCTGAGCCTCGTTGGGTTTAGTAGGGGTTGGTCTAGTTCCGTGCATTACACCATCCGTGGTTTCCACAACCGGAGGGGCTGAGCTAACGTCGCTTGCCTCGATGGCTCGAGTGACGCGCTCGGTGAGCTCACTAACGGGCACGTTCAAGCGGAATCCGGGTCCATCATTCGTAATGGGGTTGGCACAACCCTCATGTGGCATTCCACTATGCCTTAACCTATGTCCTGGCAGATGCTCGGGTCATTTCGAAAACCGACTCAGGTGGCCCGCTAGCCTGCTCTCGATGGAGATTCTGTGGGCATGGCTCGAGGTTAGGATCGAACGAGAAGGTCGAGATGACCCTGTCTGCTTCTGAGCATATTAGGTGAGGGCCACTGGGGCTCATCTTCGTTTTCTCCCCTGGCTTTGGTTGATAGGAGGCGGCCTCAAACCCTTCGTGGGCCAACCTTCGAACCTTGATCGGTCGTTGCTCATGTTGAATGAGGCAACTACCGTTTCATGATGATACATGAAGCATTGTGATGCATTAATTGCATATGTGATGCTTTGGATGTATGGGATGATTGAATGATTATATGAATGAATGTGTGAATGTGTGTATGAGAAAGGATGAATGAATGATCATGCATCATAAAACAAAGTAAGAAGGCTTGGGAAAGTTACCTTGATGACTCAAGTGACGGGTTTGAGGAGCTCTTATCGGAAATGTTCGAATGGGATCCGTGTCCGTCATTCATGATAGAGTTAGCATAGCCCATATAGGGCATCCCACTGCTCCTTACTTGTCTCTCAATAGTTGTCTGAGCCGTCTGATCGACTTAGGTGGCCCGTTGGTCTTTCCTCAACGGAGATCCTATTGGTGGGCCCTTCCAAACCCTGCCTGAGAAGGAGAAGAGTCGTTTGCATGTGGTTGCACCTTATTTCCTATGCTTGGGTTGTGGTAATGGTGGGCCCAACCTAGGCCACGTCTTGCTTTAACTGGGTGATGTTTCATTGGGCAGGGTATGTCCCATCAGTCAGGACACGTCCCTCTGCATGCCTATCCACATTAAATAGGGGAAGGGAGAGGATTTTCATCCCATTCCTTCGCCTTTCTCCATCTACCGCCTCTCCTCCATCTTCCTTCTCGCCAAGCGCTTTCATGTGCCATGACAATTCCTAGGAGAAAGAGGGTAAAGTGAGGGAGAGGAGAACTCATAGATCCGTTTGTGAGTCCAGAGCACGATGTCAAACTAGAGGCCATCCAACATAGATGAGGCAATGTTGGTCGCCTTCGCTGAGAAGGGGCTGCTTCCACCGAAGGAGGTGGCACACAGGAGGGATCCTACACTAGGGGAAGCCATTCCACAACCTCGGGCCAACAAGGTTGTCTCCTTCCTCGGCTTCCACAAGTGTGGGCTAGGATATCCCACGCACTGGTTCTTGCGTGGGCTCCTCAACGAGTGGGGCCTAGAGCTACAGCACCTCCATCCAACTAGGGTGCTACACATTGCTAGTTTCATCACCGTCTACAAGGCCTTCCTCGGGATGGAGCCGCACATGGATCTATTCTGGCAGATCTTCACCGAGTGAGCCCTGTTGGAGGGGAAGCCACCTAGGACCGTGCCGATTGGGGGCTTCACATTGCAGAACAAGTCAAGGCCATCAGGCTCCTATCCCATATACTCCCCCTATGACTCCAATCAGGGGTGGCATGGGGAGTGGTTCTACATTAGGAACCAAGCAGAGGCACCATTCCTGCCATTCACCAGAAGAAGGCTAGAGAGGCGGGAGAGCTGGTCATGGGGACCCTCTAGTCGGCAGAACAAGCTAGAGGTCATCGAGGCAGTGCTCTAGAGGCTGGTGCAGCATGACGTTGATGGGCTATAGGTGTTCCACACCTTCTTCCACCATTGAGTCACCCCGCTGGTGGAGAGAAGGCAACCAATGTGGACCTACTCCGGCCCAACGGATCCTGACCGTGCGTCGCTGGAGGAGTTGGCAAAGGACGAAGTCTAGAGTCAGCTCGGCTGGGTGCTGCAACTGAAAGACAAAGAGTCCCTTGAAGGAAAGCTCAGACCTCTTCACGCCGCAAACCTATCTAATCTGGTATGCTCCCCTCTTCTTATTCCATGTCCTTTTCCCTTTTGCTCTCCTGTATTTTGACTTTGAGTCATCCGTCTCATAGGGACTCACGGGTTATAAGTCTTGGCCACATGTTTTGAGGGGGGTAGAGGGCGCAGCTCGGCAAGCCGCACTAAAAGAGGCAGCAGTTGCCAAAAAGAAGAAGAGAGCTAAGAAGGCCCGGAGGAGGCATGAGAAGGAGAAGGAGATCGCTCGGCGGGTGCGGACCGGTGAAAACTAGAGCGACGTGGAGGCAAAGCTCGAGTTGGAGGAGCCTACGGAGATGGTTGGCGACGCGAGCACCTCCAAGGATGACGGAGATAGGGGTGTCGTCGTGACCTTGGTGGAGCGTTGTGCGCCCACAACTGTGTCCATCGGTGGGGGGTGGGATACAAAGAGGCGTGGCGAAGTTCCCACATCAAGGAAGTGCGTCATGAGCTCAGACACCGCTATCAAGCGAGAGGCGAAGCGGGTGCTATCGCCGCACCCTTCAGAAGCATCATTGGCTACGCCCCCCTACTCCGAGCATGGCAGGGCACGCCGGTCGGTCGAAGGAGTGTGTTCGTACCCCTGCATCTTTGAGGTAGGTGTGTGCGCGCGACCCACAATGGGGAGATGCCCCGTCTGTTGCCCCGATGGTGTGCCATGAGCCGTCGGTCGTGGCAACTCGTGGGCCAATCGAGAACCGACCGTGTTGGCTCCTGCCTCGGTCGATGTGAGGGGGCATGGGGTCATGACCCATGAGCAGTCCTTGTCTGATAGGCTCGTCGCTAGCAGGTCAGGGCTTTAGGGCCCTACCGCTTTCATCCAGGTATGCATCTTTATTCCTTTTCAATCTCATAGTTGAGTTCTTTGAGTGTGATTCACCTATACTTTTTTGACATCATCCAAGGACTGATGGGACTGGGCATCGCCCTACCTCCCGTGTGGGAGGAGTGGAGGCCCAACCTACTATGAGTCGTGATGAGTGGCAGGGAAAGCAGACTAGCGGCGGTGCGACCTTCCCTTCTAGAGGTTGCGCCCTCCTGGCCGGTCGCAAGTACGGTGGAGGTGGTGATGGCAGTGATCCCCATGGCGATAGCGGAGGTGGGTTAGAGGTGACCCTTGCAATCCCTCCCCCAACAGCCACGGTGGAAGAGAGGAGGGAGACCAGGCTCCCTACTTTGCCCGGTAGAGGAACACACAGCTTGCCCTCCTGGTCTGAGCTGGAGGGGCCAGGAGGAGACATGGCTAGGCCAAAGAAAGAACATCCATTAGTGGGCTATGGAGTCAAGATAGTGGAGATCCCCTACTCTGGTGAGGTAGGCTAGGGTGGAGCCACCGGCCATCCCATCGTCGTAGGAGCTGGCGGTGCTCCGGTCGTCACATGATGTTGCTACGGCTGGATCTTCTAGCGGGTTGGGGGCGACCCGCGAGCTAGTGTGGCCCTACCTTGGTGACCCAAGGAAGCCTTGGTTCATCCTTCACGATGAGGAGGAGGTGGCACTCTAACACTTCCTAGAGGAGAGAGGACTATCGATGGAGTCCGACCTCACCCAAACTAAGGTGAAGCTCAAGGAGGCCTTAGAGCGGGTTGAGCTCGTCCATCAGGCAGTCTTAGTTGACCTGCCATGCATCACCGAGGTAAGCCTTCTATGTTTTTAGTGTTTGTCCTCACCTCCTTAGTCTTCCACTGGTTGTCTCAGTGTGCTTGCTTCTCGCTTTATAGGAGTTAGAGACAACATCGATCCATAAGTCCCGTTTCCTTTGGGAGGAACATGGTTGGATGGAGCGGGAAGCCACAATGTCATGGTAGGTCGATGAGCTTGAGCGCCAGCTAGAATCTACCCACCACAAGTCCTAAGACCATGCGACCAAGGTGATGGGAGCATGAGCGGTGGAATTGCTCGCGGCAGAATGGGCGACTGCTGCCGAGCGGGGACTCGACATAGCGAAGGTCCACCAGGTGGAGACCAAGGCGGTGCTTTAGAAGTCCTTGGAGGCTCTAGAGACAGAGCGGAAGGCCCGGTCGGAGGCTGATCGAGAAGTGCTCGTGCTCCGAGGGAAGGTGCTTGGGGTGGAGGAGTCGAACACCTGACTGCTCGAGAAGGTCACCCAGCAAGAGGAAGGGCTCTCCATCCTTGAAGGCACCCACCATGGTATGTATCTGTCCCACCTTTGGTTGATGTCTTGGTTTTTCCTTTCCTTTGCTTTTGAACTTGTCGTCTTTTTTCCAGAAATAGGCGGAAAAATTGGTTCTCTAGAGCGGGAGGTGGAGACAGCCAAGGCGGCGATCAGTCGAAGCATGGAGGCGCTAGCCAAGTCCCTTGAAGAGTGATGTGCTCTCAAGGGGGAGCTTGACCAGATTCACAATTTTGCCTAGGTGGTTGTTTCTAAGGTGTTTGGGTCGGCGCCGAGCACCAGCATGCCCGCCGTCCAACTGGCGGAGGTCCCAAATGAGGTTTGGGCGCTTATCTCCAATGGGATGCTCTATGGGATGTCGGGGGTGCTAACCTCAGTGGCGATGCACCACCCTGACTTAGACGTCGCCGCCATCTGTAAAGGGTACACCGATGGCTAGGGTGCGGATGCCATCGATGCGCTCGGGGAGAGCTCGGTGCCATACGCATAGATGGTTGCCGAGCAAGTCTCCGCACAGTGGGTGATGGAGGCTCACCGTTTGAGCATGGCTAAAGGCATGCACCAAGAAGACATCATCCAGCCTATGGATGGATTAGAGATCGGCTAAGCCAAACGTCATCTCGTTGGCAAGCGAAAAGCCCTTATCCTTGTTGACTGTGCCATCAACCGATGCCGTCGTGCGGCCATAATAGAATTTAGAGTAGAAACAGTTAGTAAATGTAAAGGATAAGTTCATGGGGGAGCCCCCGTGTGAACAATTTTTTGTATTCATGAATACTTCAGTTTCATTTTGTGATGGAATCACTCATAAGGGGAAGCATGTCACATCTGTTCTTTGTTTTTACCCTAGCATAGCTTTGTTTTTTATCCTTTCTTTTTCGCACCTACCTGTTTGACCCATAGGCTGCAACTTTAAGAACCCAGGCATGGCCCGCGAGGCTCAGTTGCTCGTAACCATAGGTCATGGTGGGGTGTGATCGGTCCAGAGTTTGAAACATAAGTTACGTAGGGTAAATAAAAGGAATGGACTACCCTTTCATTTGGGTAAAAAGTATTTACTATATGATAGTAAAAAAGAGAGGTGGTATCGTACCCTCGTGGAGCTCCCGAGCAACCCAGGCTGAGAGTGCTCAGGCTGGGGTGCTTATAGGAGCAAATGTTGAATGAAAGAAAGCGGTAAGACTGAGTTTTAGGGGAAGAAATGATGTAACTGTTCGATGTTCCATGTGTTGGTGAGAACATTGCCGTTGTCATCCTTTAGTTGGTAGGTGCCCGGTCGGATCACCTCGATCACCATATAGGGTTCTTCCCATGGTGGAGAGAGTTTATGTTTCTCCTTGGTTGATTGGGTTCTTTGGAGCATGAGATCACCGACCTCGAGGATCCTCTGATTTTTATTTCTTGGTACCTACGAAGAGTTTGTGGGTAGCGAGCAGAGTGGATGATGGTCGTCTCATGAGCCTCCTTGAGTAGGTCGACCACATCCTGCTGAGCCTTCGTGGCTTAGTCTTGGTCGAAGGCCTTCACTCTTGGGGCACCATGGTCGAGGTTGGAGGGCAGCACTACATCAGCTCCGTAGGCCAGGAAGAAGGGTGTGAACCCTGTGGATCGGTTCAGGGTTGTTCTCAGGCTCTAGAGGATCGCTAGGACCCCTACAACACAACACTTGGCGTACTTATTGAGTCGGTCGAAGATGCGTGGCTTGAGTCCTTTGAGGACCATGCCATGGTCCCACTGTAGCACCCGGTTTTAAAGACAAAACCAAATACATACTATATGTGAGCTTAGGAAGTCAAATCTCACATATAGCCACAAATCAGGGTAATATCAAGAGACAATACTTATTACATAACATATTAGTAAAAAGGAAAATAACCTCAGAGTAAAGACAGCGGAAAGTTGACTCTGATCTTTTGGCGAAGACTCCAAATCCACAGGGACAACTGACTGGTTGACCACAAGCCTAACTTCTCCAAACCAGCAATCTGGTACCCATTCGGGATTTTTATCCAATGTATAGAAAAGTAAAACAAGCATAAGTACATGTCGTACTTAACAATTATATCATGGGGTTCATGAGGCTCAAAAGGGCTGATACTGGTTTAACTGCGATTAGCTTTAATAGATCATCTTTTTAGCAATTAGTTGGCAACAAGTTTATCCATAAGCCCATAAACTCATGATCAAGTAAACATGAATAATGTATAGCATAAATGATTAATTATTAGCACCATCATCCATTAGTGATAATCTCTATTCCATAAGGGTCCAAGGCCGCTCGTGTCCGTGAGCACGACTGTTATAACAGTTTTATACTCTACAGAGTTTGTACATGTTCACTGTGAGTTGTGATTTACCCTTTCGCCCGAGGTAGCTATTCTCTTGACCCACTTCCAAGGAAGGTCGGCAGGGTTCACTATGAAGCCTTTCAAAGAATTTGTCTAACAAGTTAGCGCCGCCAGGTGTATGTGGCCCATCTCTAGGAGTGGCAAGCGTGGGCATCGCAGCACGGTACACACTTCCCAGCAGCAAAGGAAACATACCCTATGCCTCAAAGGTAACCACTAACAAGCTAGAAAAGATCCTCATACTGAGCTAAAGCTAGAGCCATATGGCCCTCACAGCTGTACTATAAGTCCCGGATGATCGCTTACAGATAAGTCCTTAGGGAGAGGAATCTGAAGCATATAAACACTCTAGCCCTCTATTTCCATGTTACTAAAAAGTCATGTTTTAATGTTTATTGCATATATCATTAGTCAAGTTACAAGATCATGGTTTTGATTAAGCACTAGCAAAACTACCCAATGCAATATCCCAAAGGTTTCAAGGTGCAAGATATCAAATATCTAGGATATCCTTAATGGTAACAAGGTAGGCACATGCAATATGAATTAAGTGTTTAAATGTGAATAGGTAACAAGGATGTCCCATGCTATACTTGCCTTACACACCGATCCTTCGGTAAGCTTTATTCTTCGATGTCTTTCTTCTTCTTCTTGGATCACCACGTGTATCTCACCGATTAGACAATCGTAGAACACCACACAAACATCCATACACATACATGCATAGCATACAATTGCATCTATATCAAAACAGTACACCAATCATAGAAAAATTAAGTAAAAGAGATTGAAATATGATTCTACGCATCAATACGAACACACAGTCGCGAAACACACGCTAATCGAAGCTACAGTTGGAAAGTTACAGCTATCGAGAGATTTGCTTAACACGTGGAAAAGAAACTATAGGCTTCATTTATGTTAACTATATGAATTCATATACAAAAGATATTTTATAAATAATATAGATTAAATTAAGTCAATTTTATATTTAAATTATAAAATAAAAGTAAAACAAATCATATTTTATGTATAAAACCTAGTTGCATAATCTTTAATCAAGATATGATTTAAACTATGATTTTTATGAAATAGTAATGTAGTAAACACTATAATTAACGCGTAGATCTCGATGTTATGAAACAAACGCAACTTGAACGGACTATTTCGGAGTTAAAACGAATAAGTTATGATTTAAACAAGTTTTGTTTTAGTTAAATAATAGATTAAATCTACCCATGAATTTCCAAGTGTTGAAAAAATGCCTAATAGTTGTATAAACACGTAGAAAATGTAAATACGGTCCTAATGCAATTTGAACGGATGAAATCGGACTTAAAACGCAAAAGTTATGTATGAAATAAGGTTCAGTGGCATTTCTGTGAATATTTGAACTCATTTTTGAATTAAAACAATTAAAATTCTGAATTTAAATGTATTTTGGACTAGGCATACTATTTTTGGAAAACACAGGGTCTAAAGTGAATAAAAACAGGGCTGAATTGTAATTGATTCGAACTAGAACGGAGTGCGGGTTGATTCACTAAAAACCGAGGGGCTTCTCTGCAAAATACGCATGGCTTTGACTGGGGGTTTGACCCGGTTGCTGACCAGACCGACACGTGGCGCTCTGGGGTTGGATCGGTGCACCACGTGGCTCAATGGACCGGCTGACGCGGCTCTGTGGCTGGGGTCTATGGGTCCATGGTGATCCGGTTATGATCCAACTGGTATGGTTGGATCTGGGCCGTCTAGTGCCGATCTGATGGCGGGTGAGTCCTGCGTCGATGTACAGGGTCACCGGTGAGCACGCCATGGCCAGCGGCGAGCCGAACTCAGCGGTGGACGCCGGGATGGTGTTCTAGACCTCCCCGGAATAAACCAAACCTACTGGGATGATCTACAGGCGCGCGCGAACACGTTGGGGCCACTACCGAGGCGAGGGAATGCGGCGGGGTACCGAGCCCACGGCGGCGCCATTAACGGCGATTTGGAGCTCACTGTTACGTCGTTCTAGGGCACCAATTGATGATCTAGGGGCACGGGAAGACGGAGGAGGTCACCACGATGCGTATGGAGGGGAGCACAGCGTCCGGGAGGGCTCCGAAGCGGGTCGACGACGGCGATGGCGACTAGAGAGAGAGAAAGGCGCACGGGTGAGATGAAATTCGATCTAATCATGACCAAAACCAAGAAAGGAAGGCACCTATGGTCGCGGGGGACAACGGCGAAGCTCTAGGAGTCGTCGGAGATGAGAATAGCGCTCGGGAGGAGGAGTTCGTCGGCGGTGGTGGTGAGCTTGAGCGGCGAACAGAGAAAAGATGGAGGGAGGCGCTCGGTTGGGAGCTTTATAGGCCGGGGGTGCTGCGGCGTAGAAGGAAAGGGGTGTGGGGCGGATTGGTGGACTTCCCTGCATGCTTGATAGCGGCGGTGGCTTGCCATACACGGGTGCACCATCGGCGGCGGCGAGAAAAGGAAGGAGACGCTCGGGAAAAGAAGGAATGGAACGAGGAAGAAAGGAAAGAAGACGCGACTGACATGCGGTCGGCTGACAGGCAGGGCCAGCGTTGCAGCGGGGAGAAGGAGAACGCGTGCGGGTGCACGCTGACGAGCGGGCCAACAACACAGTGAGAGGGAGGAGCGGTGGGGCGTGTGTGGCGACGCGGTGAAAGCTGAAGCAGGCCGGGGCGCCAGCTGGGCCGGTGACTTGCGCGCGCAAGGAAGCCAAAGCAGGCTGCGGGGGGGGGGGGGGGAGCTGGGCCACGCAGCGAGGTAGCAGGCCAGGCGCTGAAGAAAAGGAGAAGGGAGGGAGAGTGCGGCTGGGCCACTAGTGGGCCAATGCGGGAAAGGTGGAAAAGGAAAAAGGTCGGGCCTGTGCTGGGCTGGATGAAGAAGATGAAGTTTTTCCAAATTAAATTCTTTTCTATTTCTAGTTTTCAAATCCAAATTCAAATTAAACCAAATGCAAATTCAAATAGAGTTTTGAACATACTCTTCTTCTCAAATATAAATGAGCAATTTTGGTAAGTTTCCACAAATAAACTTTTCCATTTTTTTAAATCCTCTTATTTTCAAATTTTCTTTTCTTTAATTTCAAAGCCATTTTTAACCATTTTGACTTTCCAATTAAAGTCACTCAACCAATAAAACCAAATGCAATGGCATGTATGCTCATACATGTTGCTACCTTATGATGTATTTTAATTTAATGAAATTTTTATTTTCTATATTTCATGTGCACAAAAATTCCAACTTAAATCATTTTAACTCTATTTCAAAAGAGACAATTTTTAGGGTGTTACAATTCTACCCCCTTAAGATGAATCTCATCCTCGAGATTTGGAAGACGTCAACTAAGAGATGGGAATACTCCGTCCTTGGATTCTTCTTTGCTTCCTCGTGTAGTTCCATCGTCTTGATAAAGATCCACTTTACTTTGCGTACGTGTGCCCTTACTCCAAGTAATTTGCCTCACTAATTCCAAAATTTTGACAGGTACCTTGAACAACTCTCCGGTAACCCTAATCACTAGGCCATAATTCTCTTTTCTCATATGTCCATCTTTCAACAAAGCTTTCTTATGTTCTTGGTCTGAAAGATGATCTACAACCAATCTTCAAAACATTGATGATCTTGGTGAAGTTGCTCGAACTGGGAATACAACTCTTAATCCTTGGTGTTACTCGAACCTTCTTAGCACAATTCTCCGTTGCTAAGGGTATCGGCCATGACTTCGCCTCTCGAAGTGATAGCACTTTTCCAAGTCATAATTAATCTCATTCCAACAAGGTTATCACAAGCTCAAGACCAACTTGGTGAAGGTATCCTATATATTCTTGTGATCCTCCTATATATTACTTTTACCTTTAAGAAGATGGTACTTCCATGCATCGCAATGGATAACTCCAGATAACCTGTTAGTTCAACTAACACATATAAGAACACATCCTACACCTTCACAAGATGCATTATTGTAGATACAAAGCTCTCGTCCTGATCTAACAAAGCTAATACTTAGGTTTTACTTTGACCTCTTAGACTCCTTCAAACACTTGGCTGAAGTCTCTTGATCCAAACTAACTTAAAAGCTTCTTTGGTAAGTTTATCAACATCTTACTGGTCTTGGATACACCTTTCTTGGAATTCTAACCAAAACTCATTGAAACTCTAAGTTCTCTCTTACATCCTTGAGTACCACCATGCTTTTGATGTGCACTCTGATTTCCACTGTGCAAACTCGAACGTATGATACTTCATCTTACCAATTCTTCAACTTGGCTACCCCCCTTAAGATGAGACAAACTAGGGGACACCAAAGTATAGCTTGCATCCTCTTGTGATTGCAGTCTACTATTGTTCAAAATTTTCCTCAGGATTTTTGATCATCCAAAATCAGAGATATGAACCGATAAAGATAGGCAACTCCAAAGACGGGATAGGAAAAATAGAAGAAAAACGTAACCCAACTATTTATTTCATTAATCCTTATACCTTAAACCTATGAACTAAATGAAATTGCGGGAACACCCAACAAGATCATTGCAATCATTACAAAGATGCAAAACACGCATAAACATAATGACAATTCAACAAGACAGTAAAGATGCACAACTCAATTATCGACTCAACTTGCGATACTATCGTTTTTATTACATAAAGGGGCACACATTCCTAATTCTTAAAAATGGCATGATTATAGGGACATCTCTCGCATGGGAGTGACACGTCATCCACTACATCAATTTCATCATGGGCTTCCTTTGTATTGTGTGTCACCATCACTTGCTGGTGGTAGTCCTGTATTGACCTAACTCTGGCTATCTCCATGGCATAATTGTTGATCCTTCTGTGGGCAAGATTTAACATAATGTCCTTCCTGCTGGCAATGATAACACTTTCTCTTAGCTAGATCTTTTGTGATGTCATACTCCATAGAATTATTGCTTAGAGTATTGTTAGCTTGCTGACTCTGTAAGTTCATCTTTGTTTGATTGGACCACTTTTTAGCTCGCTTGATCTTTCGGGGTTGAAACTCCGTGTAGGTGATTGTCCACCCATCTATGCATACCTCATGTGGAAAGACTAGAGTAATCTTAGCTTGAGAAACTTTTAATTCTTTAGAGTCTGAGTTTAACTAACTAGGGATTGGAGCTGGATGTGACAATGTAATAGAACTCAAATGTTGATTTCTTCCTAACTCTAACTCTGGTGAGGTCTCCTTTCTCTTCTTATCCACATTATCCTCAGGTACAGGCTGAATACCTTCATACTCAATTCTTTCTCCTGATGGTGTGGTTAGAAGCACCGAACGCTGGGCATACTTGATCACTCCTTTACAAACAGATAGCCATCCTATTCCAAGAATGACATCAATGTCCACTAACTCTAATACAATAAGATTTGCTTCAAATTTCACCCCTTTGATGTTAAGACTAACTCTTGGGCATTTGTGGTTTGCCTTCATTTCTTCTTCTGGGGTCTTAACTATCACTGGTCTCCTCATTGAAAGTATAATTATCTTATGTTCCTTTACGTATGCACTAGAGATAAATGAATGTGAAGCTCTAGGATCAAACAGCACTGTGGCAGAAGCTGAGTTTACTTGAATGATACCATACACAACCTCCTTAGCTCCATGAGTGGTCGTCATATCCACATTATTCAATCTTCCTTGGATGTAGTTTTTCTTTGCTTTACTTCCTTGCTCCTATTTCTTCTGGACCTTCTGTTCTTGTTTTAGCTGTGGGTGATCCTGGCATTCATATGCCATTCTTCCAATATCTTCATTGGACTTTATATTCTTCCAAGCTTCTGTTACTTGTCCCTTCACTGGTCCCTTTGGTATGTTGGTTTGACTTTGTGGCAAGCACTGTTGAAAACTCCTAGGTTGAGTCACTCCTTCTGGTGCTTGTTGTTGCATAGCTACAAGCTTCTCCTTGCCGAATACAGTTAAGGGCAACATAGCTTGGTCCTCCTGATCTCTGATGTTGGTAGTTATCTCATTACGTTCCATCTATATAGACAAAGATAGAGGATTGAGAATAGAGACAAAGTTTTCATAACAGACAGAGGCGGAAGTGAGCATAAATTTTAGCAAATACCAAGGTTGGAGAGAAAACAAGAACTAAGCAAAGATAAAAGCATGCTAAAATGTCCAGTTCTATCTAGGCTTGCGTCCTACAGTCAGCATTTCTCTGATACCACTTTGTAGCACCCGGTTTTAAAGACAAAACCAGATACACACTATATGTGAGCCCAGGAAGTCAAATCTCACATATAGCCACAAATCAGGGTAATATCAAGAGACAATACTTATTACATAACATATTAGTAAAAAGGAAAATAACCTCAGAGTAAAGACAGCGGAAAGTTGACTCTGATCTTCTAGCGAAGACTCCAAATCCACAGGGATGACTGACTGGTTGACCACAAGCCTAACTTCTCCAAACCAGCAATCTGGTACCCATCTAGGATTTTTATCCAATGTATAGAAAAGTAAAACAAGCGTAAGTACATGTCGTACTTAACAATTATATCATGGGGTTCATGAGGCTCAAAAGGGCTGACACTGGTTTAACTGCGATTAGCTTTAATAGATCATCTTTTTAGCAATTAGTTGGCAACAAGTTTATCCATAAGCCCATAAACTCATGATCAAGTAAACATGAATAATGTATAGCATAAATGATTAATTATTAGCATCATCATCCACTAGTGATCATCTCTATTCCATAAGGGTCCAAGGCCGCTCGTGTCCGTGAGCACAGCTGTTATAACAATTTTATACTCTACAGAGTTTGTACACGTTCACTGTGAGTTGTGATTTACCCTTTCGCCCGAGGTAGCTATCCTCTTGACCCACTTCCAAGAAAGGTCGGCAGGGTTCACTATGAAGCCTTTCAAAGAATTCGTCTAACAAGGTAGGGCCGCCAGGCGTATGTGGCCCATCTCTAGGAGTGGCAAGCGTGGGTATCGCAGCACGGTACACACTTCCCAGCAGCAAAGGAAATATACCCTGCGCCTCAAAGGTAACCACTAACAAGCTAGAAAAGATCCTCATACTGAGCTAAAGCCAGAGCCATATGGCCCTCACAGCTGTACTATAAGTCCTGGATGATCGCTTATAGATAAGTCCTTAGGGAGAGGAATCTGAAGCATATAAACACTCCAGCCCTCTATTTCCATGTTACTAAAAAGTCATGTTTTAATGTTTATTGCATATATCATTAGTCAAGTTACAAGATCATGGTTTTGATTAAGCACTAGCAAAACTACCCAATGCAATATCCCAAAGGTTTCAAGGTGCAAGATATCAAATATCTAGGATATCCTTAATGGTAACAAGGTAGGCACATGCAATATGAATTAAGTGTTTAAATGTGAATAGGTAACAAGGATGTCCCATGCTATACTTGCCTTACACACCGATCCTTTGGTAAGCTTTATTCTTCGATGTCTTTCTTTTTCTTCTTGGATCACCACGTGTATCTCACCGACTGGACAATCGTAGAACACCACACAAACATCCATACACATACATGCATAGCATACAGTTGCATCTATATCAGAACAGTACACCAATCATAGAAAAATTAAGTAAAAGAGATTGAAATACGATTCTACGCATCGATACGAACACACAGTCGCAAGAGACGCTAATCGAAGCTACAGTTGGAAAGTTGCAGCTATCAAGAGATTTGCTTAACACGTGGAAAAGAAACTATAGGCTTCATTTATGTTAACTATATGAATTCATATACAAAAGATATTTTATAAATAATATAGATTAAATTAAGTCAATTTTATATTTAAATTATAAAACAAAAGTAAAACAAATCATATTTTATGTATAAAACCTAGTTGCATAATCTTTAATCAAGATATGATTTAAACTATGATTTTTATGAAATAGTAATGTAGTAAACACTATAATTAACGCGTAGATCTCGACGTTATGAAATAAACACAACTTGAATGGGCTATTTTAGAGTTAAAATGAATAAGTTATGATTTAAACAAGTTTTGATTTAGTTAAATAATAGATTAAATCTACCCATGAATTTCCAAGTGTTGAAAAAATGCCTAATAGTCGGAGATGAGAATAGCGCTCGGGAGGAGGAGTTCGTCGGCGGCGGTGGTGAGCTCGAGCGGCGAACAGAGAAAAGATGGAGGGAGGCGCTCGGTTGGGAGCTTTATAGGCCGGGGGTGCTGCGGCATAGAAGGAAAGGGGAGTGGGGCGGATTGGTGGCCTTCCCTGCATGCTTGATGGCGGCGGTGGCTTGCCATACATGGGCGCGCCATCGGCGGTGGCGAGAAAAGGAAGGAGACGCTCGGGAAAAGAACGAAAGGAACGGGGAAGAAATGAAAGAAGACGCGATTGACATGCAGGCGGCTGACAGGCGGGGCCAGCGTTGCAGCGGGGAGAAGGAAAACGTGTGCGGGTGCACGCTGACGAGCGGGCCAACAACGCAGTGAGTGGGAGGAGCGGTGGGGCATGTGTGGCGACGCGGTGAAAGCCGAAGCAGGCCGGGGCGCCAGCTGGGCCGGTGACTTGCGCGCGTGAGGAAGCCAAAGCAGGCCGCAGGGGGGGAGCTAGGCCACGCAGCGAGGCAGCAGGCCGGGCGCTGAAGAAAAGGAGAAGGGAGGGAGAGTGCGGCTGGGCCACTAGTGGGCCAACGCGGGAAAGGTGGAAAAGGAAAAAGCTTGGGCCTGTGCTGGGCTGGATGAAGAAGATGAAGTTTTTCCAAATTAAATTCTTTTCTATTTCTAGTTTTCAAATCCAAATTCAAATGTAAACCAAATGCAAATTCAAATAGAGTTTTGAACATACTCTTCTTCTCAAATATAAATGAGCAATTTTGGTAAGTTTCCACAAATAAACTTTTCCATTTTTTTAAATCCTCTTATTTTCAAATTTTCTTTTCTTTTATTTCAAAGCCATTTTTAACCATTTTGACTTTCCAATTAAAGTCACTCAACCAATAAAACCAAATGCAATGGCATGTATGCTCATACATGTTGCTACCTTATGATGTATTTTAATTTAATGAAATTTTTATTTTCTATATTTCATGTGCACAAAAATTACAACTTAAATCATTTTAACTCTATTTCAAAAGAGACAATTTTTAGGGTGTTACACCCGCTCAACCTGACCATTAGTACGTGGATGTCCGACCGAGGCCCAGTCAATCCTAATGTCGTATCCATCATAGAAGTCCAGGAACTTCTTCCCTGTGAAGTTAGTTCTGTGGTTAGTGATGATATAGTTAGGAACACCAAAACGGTAGATGATGTCAAGGAAGAACTTGACAGTCTCTTCCGAACGAATGTTGATGATGGGCTTCACCTCTATCCACTTGGTGAATTTGTCCACCACTATGAGTGGGCGAGTGAAGCCGCTCGAGCCCTTTTTGAGGGGTCCTACCATGTTGAGACCCTAGACCATGAATCGCTAGGTGATGGGGATGGTTTTGAGCTCCTATGCCGGCAAATGAGTTCGCCGACCATAGAACTAGCATCCCTCACACCTGCGGATGACCTCCTCTGCATCTTGCAGCGCAGTGGCCTAGTAAAAACCTTGGTGAAAGGCTTTTCCGACCAGTGACCTCGGTGTCGCGTGCTGTCCATAGATTCCGGCATGGACCTCGCGGAGGAGCTCTTTCCCTTGGTTGGTAGAGACGCACTTCATGAGTACTCCCAATGGACTTCTCTTGTAAAGTTCATTACCGAATGCGATGAATGTCTTGGCGTGTTGAGCAATTCGTCGCACTTCAATCCTTTCTGGTGGGAGAATCTCCTCGAGGAGGTACGTGAGTAGGGGTGCTCTCTAGTCAGCTTGATCGAGTGCTACCATGGCAACATCGACGGGCAACATTGTCATGGAGGCACCGAGGTCAGAGCCCCTGAGTGCTAGATTGGCATTAGCGTGTGTCTAGATCAGACCTTCTAGGATGCGGGCAGATGACTCGTGAAGGTCATTAATGAAGACCCCATCTAGAGACGGAACCTGCCTAGCAGCCAATTTTGTGAGAAAATCGGTGGCATCGTTGTCCTTTCAGGGAACATGATGTAGTTCGATCCATTGGAATTTGTCCTTGAGCTTGCGCACCTCCTAGCAATATGCTTCCATGAGGGGGCTTTTACAAGAGGACTCCTTCATGACTTGGTCGACGACCAACTCCGAGTCGCTGTGCACGTATAGCCATGTAGCGCCGAGCTCGATGGCGATGCGTAGTCCGTTGATGAGGGCCTCATATTCCATGGCATTGTTTGAGGCCAAAAAATGGAGGCGGATCATGTAGCAGAGCCTGCTCCCATCTAGGGAGATCAGAATCACTCCAGCCCCTGAGCTAGGTGCCATTACGGACCTATCAAAGTATATCGTCCAGTACTCATGGGTGACGTCTAGGGTCTTGAGCTAGACCTCCATCCATTCGGTGACAAAGTCCGAGAGAGCCTGAGACTTAATAGAGATGCAGGGGATGTCTCCTAGTGGGTATGAAGTGATGACCAAGACTTCATGGTCGGTGAAGTAGTGTAGGAGCTTCTGGGTCACCATCAACATGACGTATAGAAGTTTCTGCACCTAGGGGTACCAAACCTTGGCGTCGGTGAGTACCTCCCCGTCAAAGTATATGGGTCATTAGACCATAAGGTGGTGTCTCGTCTCCTCCCTTTCGATGACTACGGCGGCGCTCACCACACGGTTGCTTGCCATGACATAGAGGAGGAGGGTTCTCCCCGTTCAGGAGCGACGAGGATTGGGGCCGACGTCAGTGATGTTTTGAGGCTCTCCAAAGCCTGTTATGCTTCCTCAGTCCAGACGAACGCGTCTGTCTTTTTGAGAAGCTTGTAGAGAGGCATCCCCTGTTCATCTAGCTGGGAGATGAACTGGCTAAGGGTGGCCAAACAGCCGATGAGCCTTTGTATGCCCTTGACGTTGTGTATTGGGCCCATGTTGGAGATGGCCATGATTTTTTTGGGATTGGCCTCGATGCCGCGTTCGGACATAATGTATCCAAGCAGCTTCCCCTTTGGAACCTCAAAAACACATTTTTTGGGATTCAATTTGATGATGAACCTTCGGAGGTTTGCGAACATTGCGGCCAAGTTCGCGATTAGGTCGCAAGCTTGAGCTGTTTTGACCACTATGTCATCTACATAGACGACGATTGTTGGTTTTGGTCGCTCGACTTGATTAGGTTGGTTGAGCGGGTCGATTTGGTCGGCGAAGCTTTGCTACATGCACCGTTGATAGGTGGCACCAATGTTCTTCAGACCAAAGGGCATTGTTACGTAGCAGTACGAACCATATGGGGTGATGAATGAGGTTGCAAGCTAGTCAGACTCTTTTATTATGATTTGGTGATAGCCTGAGTAGGCATCTAGAAAGGAGAGGATTTCGCATCCTGAGATGGAGTCAACTATGTGGTCTATGCATGGCAAAGGAAAATGGTCCTTCGGGCATGCCTTGTTGAGGCCAGTATAATCAACGCACATTTTCTATTTCCTGGTCTTCTTTTTAATAAGAACAGGATTGGCTAGCCAGTCGGAGTGGTATACCTCCTTTGTGCTAGTGCTTGGAGTAGATGGCATCGGATCCCCAAAGATCACGAGGCATTCCTCGGGATCGGGAAAGCCATCCCCATCCTTGCCTGCCATGCCTCCTTTCTTGGCCGCTGCCTCCTTGCCCTTTCCTTCTTTTGGTCCACTACCTTTCATAAAAAATGGTTGAGGAGTTCATAGTCCTTATAGAGGTGTTTGACGGGGTAGGCGTGGTTGGTGCATGGGCTCTCTATGAGCTTGTCGAAGTGGTCAGGCTGGCCCTTTTTGTGGCTGCTTGCCCGCACGATCGGCTGCGGTGACCAAAGCAGAGTTGGTCAGTCGGCGCTAATCCTTCTTGTTCTTTTTACCCCTTTGCATGGAGGGGCCCTCATCATGATCCTCACACTTGGACTTGCCCTTGTCCCAGCCTCCACTAAAGATCGCTTCGACCACCTCCTCGCTAGAGGCGTGGTTCGTGGCGATGTCAAGCAGGTCGCAGGTGGTCCGGGGCTTTAGATAGTTGAGCTTGTGGATCAAGGACTCGTAGGTTGTCCTAGAGAGGAACACGCTGATGATGTCTGGGTGAATGACATCAGGAAGGGAGTTACATCATTTTGAGAACCTATGGATGTAATCCCCTAGGGACTCATTGGGCTCCTGCTGGCAACTCTTGAGGTCCCAAGAATTCCGAGGATGGACATATATCTCCTAGAAATTCCCAATGAAGATTCTCTAGAGATCCGCCCAGTCGTGGATGCTATCAAGCAGGAGGAATTTGAGCCATGCTCGAACATGTTTCGCCACACAGATGGGGAGGTATTGAATGATGAAGTGGTCATCATCCACCCCTCCGGCTCGGCAGGCGAGCCAGAAGTCTTTGAGCCATATACTAGGATTCGTTTCCCTGGTGTATTTGGTGATGTTGGTTGGTGGTCGGAAGCACTATGGGAACGTCGCTCTCGGGATGCGACGGCCAAAGGCCCGTGGTCCCGGGCCATTCGAGCTAGGACTCTGGTCGTCTGGTCGGTGACCATGCCTAGGGTACGTTTCCCTGCTCCCCTCGATGGTCCGGGCGAGGCCCATGCCGCCTACTCTCACCACCCCTTGATGGATGTCATCATCACGCCGGGCCTGACGCTGATTGTTGATGAGGCTGCGAGCGTCTCAGTTCAGCCCGAGCCATTCGCGCACAGATGATCGGTGTGGAGCGGGTGCCGAGTCAAGCTATGGTGCAGCTGTGGCCTCCTGATCCACACGCCGATGACTGTAGCGGTGAGCGGATGGAGTGGTTTGACTGGTGCACCCCCATTCCCCCGATGGGGAGAGAGGCCATGAGTTGGTGTCATGACGTGGAGCTCTCCAGCTATTGAATGGCGGCAGTTTCCACCAGCGCCCAGAGGTTCCGATGGACCGCCTACTTCTAGGGGTCAATATGCTCGGGAAGGCCGCGTAGAAGCATCACCATGGCGGCGATGTTCTGGCCAGCCCGAGCGAACTGTGGGGGATCGTTTCCTCCGTACTTGATGTTGTGATGGACCTAGGGGGTGCCACCCCAGGCACCGCTCATCAGGTTACACACGCGTGGTGCAGCATGCTGCGCCGAGCGCGCTGGCGCAGGTGGCAGCTGGCTCTACCGCCTTTGTCATAGCTCCTCGCTGTGCTCCTGCGCACACACGAGGGCCTCCGCATGAGGGTCCGGAGGGGTGTGAATCTATAGGGACTCTGCTACCACCAATGGCTGTCCTAGAGCGTCCACCATAGCGCACACCCATGACAAAGGGTGGCTAGCTGCCACGATGTCGCCGATGCTAGAGCCGTCGCTTTCAACCTCATCATCCATGAGGTTGTGGAATGAGGCAGGAGCGTAGCCTGCCATCCCCATGAATTTAGATGTTGGAGGGGGCGGCGTTAGCATCTTTCGGAGCCCCGACACGTATGCGTCCGCATGGGACGCGAGGCCATAGGGGAACCAATTTCCCGAAGGTTGCGGTGAGGACAACGGGGTCCCTCCAGAGAGTCAGTGAAAGATATTAAATAGCGAGTAAGGAATAATATATACGTTACTCACAGTGGGGTTTGAGCCCAGCGTGGGCCCAAAGCGTAGCACAGGTGTCTCTTCATTGAGGTCACTGGGTGGCCCAAAGTCGACGGAGGGCGCTCCTCCTCCGACGGGTGCCGAGACAAGTGCCTCCCCGTGAAGGCGAAGAACGCCGAGCTAGTCAGCAATGAAATCTAGGCTTCCAAAGAGGAAGGTCTGGGACGGCTCGAACACAGGAGGAACCCACATCCCAACATGTGGAAGTGTGGGAAACTCCAATGAGCAGAAGCAAGTCGTATCGCCTGAGCCCGTCATGATGAAGATGGCGGAAAGGTGGGCCATCCGATGACCAAAAGCGTGAACGTACGACGTCCTCCCCACGGACGACGCCAACTGTCGGTGCGAAAAGTGACCAACACATAAATATTTATAGTTTTGCCATACGTTGTGATCGGATGTGGCGTAGCACTCAATGACATAGGGTTTATAGTGGTTCTGGCAAAGTGCCCTACGTCCAGTTTGAGTCGGTCGGTGACTTTATTCCTGAGCCTAGGTGCTCGAAGTTTGATGTGGGGTTATAAACGAGTGGGAATAAGAAGGGGGGGTCGAAGGTCTAGTCGAAGTCTGAACCAAAGGACCAAGAGTGATGGGAGCTCCAACGTGCATTAAGTATTTGAACGTATGCTCTATGTAGCTTTAGAGCTCTAGAGCCATGGAGCTATTCGAGCACTTAGAATGTCTAAAACTTAGCGGAGAGAGTTGGAATGAACCGTCCTCTGTTGGGAGATAGCGCATCCCCTTTTATAGGTGAAGGGGATGGTCTTATAAGTTTAGAGAGAGAGAGAGAGAGAGAGAAAGAGAGTGTTCCCTAGTCTTGTTTCCCACACTATTGGATAGAAGACAGTTTGTCAGTGGCCACAATACTGTTGACGCCCAGATGCATGTGGCAGGCTCCATCGTGTTCTTCTGGTATGGTAAATGTCGGCGCCTACCATACTGTAGAACAAATTTTGGTGCCTATAACACTATTTATGTTCTAACATGTCTGGAATGCTACAAAGTACCCTTCTGGCATGGCCTAACAGTACTGTCCTGCAGGTGTGTAGGGTACGGTCCTTGATATTGCAGTTGACTTAAGTGCCTTACCTTATCTGCTCCGCCTGATTTCTTGGGTCCTCACCGAGCGGGCGGCCCCAGTTGGTCGTCTCCGACCACGTCAATCGGAGAAGAGCCGTAAGCATAGGTTCAGTGTATTCCCGGTTAGAGAAGCGGGTCGGAGTCGGAAGCGAGCGTCGTCCCCTCCTTGGCTAGGCCTTCCGATCAGAAAAGCGGGTCGGAGTCGGAAGCGAGCGTCATCCCCTTCTTGGCCAGGCCATCTAGTCAGAAAAGTGGGTCAGAGTCGAAAGCGAGCGTCATCCCCTTCTTGGCTAGGCCTTCTGGTCAGAGACTGGATCGCTCTTCCAGCCTATCGTTAGGTATCTAGGCCGTCCTAGGAGTTGCGCGTCGTTTGTAATGTCGTCTGCTGGGCCGAGCTTTTGCTGGGAAGCGAACCCATTAGGGACCCTGGATTTATGAACCCGACACCAAGGGTGTTCATTATCCGGTATCAGAGTTCGAGGTTGAAAATTGGACTCACGTGCAAGGGGCGGAGCTTGGTTAAGGCCAAGTTGAAATACGGCACCCCCTGCCCAATGCAATTTCCCCTCTGCTAAATAGTATTTCTACTATTCATTCATGATTAGCACTCGATTATAGAGACTAGCCCCTTCTGATACTTCTAACAAGCTCCACCACTAGATGTGCATATTTGGAGGTTGTCCTTTTAAATATGTTTATTATGATCTAAACAGAAAAAACATACCCAACACATTTGTAATTCAGGTAGATTAGATATATATTATTACATATATGTACTGTTTACTCCATATCAGAATGAAAAACGTTCTTCCTACAGCTGAATTTGGAGGAGTTCTACATCCCTATAAAATGTGTTGTAAGAACCGGGAGACATATTTCTTTCTTGTACTTGAACCTTTAGTAACAACAATTCTACCTACAGATTACCGAGATAATCATCCTTACAAAGCACGAGGTACAGCATCCTACGAAGACGCTAGCCCAACTAAAATGAGATACAATAGCCATAGTGTGGTGACTGGTGAGGGACCTGGCATCACTACCGAACCCACATGACATGATATTAATTAAGAAACCAAAGACAACACTCATTCATCGTCTTCCTTCCGTCTCGTTCCTTCTTGTAGTACAGACTCTCTCTCTCTCTCTCTCTCTCTCTCTCTCTCTCTCTCTCTCTCTCTCTATATCTATCTCTTCCCTCCATTAGAAAAACAAAGATAGCACCGGTGCAACTACTTGCGCCGCTACCATTTTTCCAGTGTAGGCATCGGTAGTTGTAGTGTGTTGAGTGATACTTCATCTTTCTCTCTATATATTAGGCACCACTTAAGCCACACGTTGTGGAAGGACTAACGGACCCTTTGGCACCGCTCCCAACGCACTCTCACATGCCCTACTTCTCGCTCCCCCATTGCTCTCGCTCCCTCACGCTCCATACTTAGGGCCTGTTTGGGACTGCTCTGCTCCACCTTTTGTAGCTCTGCTCCCAAACTTTCCTGCCAAACAGGTCTAACTCCATAAACTCTGCTCCCAAAAAAAGATGGAGTTTTGGTCCAACTCCATGTTTTTTTCAGAGCTCCTCAGAGGGTACTCTACGAACCAGCGTTTCGTATGTCCTCGTGGAGTTGGAGGTAATTACCCGCAATTGCCACTTGTTACGCAAATACCATTTCGTTCTATTCCTGTTTCCTCCCATCGCCCCCACCCGACGCCCTCATCCTCTACTCCCGTCGCCTCTCTCCTCTAGGCTCTAGCCCATCCTCCCCAAACCCTAGCACCGCCGCCGCGCATTCTGGCCGCCATGGCAAGACATCCAGCCAGGTGATGGATGGAGAAGATAGATCCATTGATCCTAAACTGGATCCTCTCTTTTCTTACCCCTAAATCTCCTCCGTCTTCCCTCCCACAACTTCACATGAAGCTGCTGTCGGCATGTCCGTGGGTCGAGGAAGCTCGCCGGCGCCTAGGGTGGGGCTGGCACGGCCTCCTCCGGCGGTGCCGTCGGTGGCCTCCGTCTAGGTCGGCACGGGTGGTGGCCGTCCAGGACCAGCTGCTGGCCGATCAGGGCAGGCCGCCCCACAAGCCACGGTCGACCAACGCCCTCTGGCATGTGCTTCACGCAAATGACCACTACCAGCGAAGAAGAAAGATGAACAGGTATTGCTCCTTGCTGTAAAACTTCAAAATGAGCTTCATGATGCCTTGAATAGATAGTATTTGTGCGACAGTGCTAGCAAAATTCAATAGATTGTCTTGAGTGCTTGAACATACTATTGCAATATCATGGTTAGGGTGATCAAATGAACTGGAATGATGCACATTTGCAATTAGCCTGCGAGTTGATGGCTGAACAAGTTAGTAGAGGCAATCGCCCAAATACTCATTTGAACTCTGTAGGTTATACTGAGGTCTCATCTAGGTTTTTGCAAATGACTGGTATCTCATTATCAAAGACTCAAATTAAGAACAAGTGGGATAAATTAAAGGTTGATTGGACCATTTGGCTAAAGTTGAAGAGGAGGCAAACATGTACTGGTTGGAACAATGCGACCCAAACAATTGACATGGAGGCTGAGTGGTGGAAGAAAGCAAAAAATGTGAGTGCTATCAACATATCAATAATTTTGTATGGCTTTATGTACTGATGTAATGATATATGTACTAATGTTTTTGTTTTTTTTTGCAGGATATTTCAGGGTGTGGCAAGTTCAGGAAAAAGCCTATCCAAAATGAGGATTTGCTTAGGGAAATGTTTAGAAATATTACAAATGAGGAAGCAGATCATTGGAACCCTTTTAGTGACAATCCTATTATCCCTACTAGCCAAGAGCAACCTTTTGATGTAGACGACAGTGAATATGTTGATGGAGAGAATAATGCCCAAGGTGACCCATTTGATGCCAACAAGGAGGGGGATGAGGAGGTTCAGGAAGTCACTCCAAGTGCGTTTCCAAATAAAAAACCTCGTGTTGCTGCTGTGGATAGGAAAAAGGCAAAGTCAAGCACAGCTCTTCTAATGGTTGAAGCAATTTCGAAGATATCTGACTGTTCAAGTTCATTTACAGCAAAGAAGCAAGAAGGGATCACCATCACGGAAATAATGGAGCATGTGAAGGACTGTGGTGCGGCGTATGGTTCAGATGAGCATGACATTGCCACCCAGCTGTTTGTGAAGAAGGAACACAGAGAAATGTTTATGACCTTGCCTACTAGAGAAATTAGGCTCAATTGGCTTAGGAAGAGGCACAATGACAAATATGGAAGTTAGTTTTTTGGCAACCTGTATGCTATTATTTGTGCACCTGTATGCTATTATTTGTGCACCTGGAACCATATATTGCTATTTGAACCATTATTTATCTATGTATTATTATTTTGACCATTATTTATCTATGTATTGGTGCATGTACGTCCTTTTTTCTCTATGTATGTCCTTTTTTCTCTGTGTTGCTGTTTTGTCTCTAATTGGCATCCTGCATGGCCTTTTTTTTATCTCTATGCAGAGTGATGAAGAAACTGATACCTCTGACAATGAGAGCATGGCATTTTGAAATCTTGTATTGGCTGGTGCTAAACTTGTTGCAGCTTATGTTGAATTATATTTTGACAAAAATCCACCTAGGACAACACTCCTTAGTGGTATGGGCTGGTTGCTACAGACGCTGAACACATCGGGAGAATGTCATTCGCAGCTTCGGATGAGCACACAGATGTTCTACGACCTTCATGATTTATTGGTTGGAAGGTATGGTCTGAAACCATCCCTACGTATAAACACTCAGGAGATATTGGCAATGTTCTTATTTGTGTTATCTGGAAATGAATCTAATAGAAAAGCACAAAACCAGTTCAAGCACTCGGGTGAAACTATTCATAGGAAATTGGATGAGGCACTGAATGCTTTCATGGATATGTCTAGAGATTTTATTAGACCAAAGGACCCCAACTTCCGAACTGTTCACAGGAGGATAAGAGATGACCGTAGAGCATATCCACATTTTAAAGATTGCATTGGTGCTCTAGATGGTACTCATATCCGAGTTTCGTTGCCACCTGACGATCAAGTAAGATATAATGGAAAGTCTGGTATACCTACTCAAAATGTTCTAGCAAGTTGTGACTTTGATATGAGGTTCACTTATGTGTCGACGGGACAGCCAGGCTCTATGCATGATACTAGTGTCCTGTACAATGCAATTAGAGTGGACGAGAGCTTTTTTCCACACCCTCCAAAAGGTATTAAAAATATGACCATGCACTTTATTGTTTGATCAAATGCTTACAAATGTGATATGATATTTTGTTTCTAATAATTATAGGCAAATATTATGTTGTCGATGTGGGATATCCTAATCGTTCAGGATACCTTTGTCCTTATAAAGGTGAGAGGTATCATATGCCGGAGTGGCATAGAGAAATGGAACCAAAGACTCCTAAAGAAAGGTTCAATCGTGTTCACTCATCCATCCGCAATGTTATTGAGCGATCATTTGGAGTGCTAAAAATGAAATGGCAGATTCTATATAAAATGGCGTCCTACCCGATGTTCAAGCAAAAAATGATTGTTGTGGCTACTATGGTCCTTCACAACTTCATTCATGAGCATGGCGGTGAAGACTTGGACTTCGCTCGGTGCGACCGTGATCCAAATTATGTTCCAGAGATTCCAGAAAGGTACCTAGAATATGTGGCTAGATCAAATGGCTCTACTAATGCACCGAATGCTCCTACTATGGACAAATTATGTGATGACTTGGCCACCGCTCTTTCTCTAGCTTGGAACTAGAATTATGTATTAGTCACTATTCTCTAGTTATCTATGGACAACTATTTCTATTAGAATGATGGACTTTGTTATCTTATTTATCATTAGTTATGTATGGACAATTATTTGTATCCGAAATATAAACTTTGTCAATTATCCATCAAGCGCTTTGAAATTTACGTGACAAAAGTATGGAATTATTTAGCCAAAATATTTGTTTTTTACTTTTCTCCAATAAATTAAATGAGATTATAATATTTACACCATATTTGAATTGGTAAAAAAAAATATTCAATTACACATGCTCTACATACAACAGAACATACACCAAACATCGATCAGGGGCATAGTAGATCTTTCCTATAGAAACCTCATGTTTCCAGAGCTGAAGCTAAACTGCGTGCCAAACAGGTCCACTTGCTCCAGAAACTCCACAGTGAAGCTGCTCTGCGGTAGAGTTGGTGCAGCAGAGCTGAAAAAGGTAAAGCAGACTAGTCCCAAACAGTCCCTCAGAGTGGTGCCGTTTGGCAGGACTCCCACGACAATGCGCTCGGGGCTGTGTGGACGGGAGGGCGCTCGTCGGTCCCAGCGACGCCACACCTCCTTCATTGACGGCCGGACGGCACAGGTGCATGTGGGGAACTGGTTTTTTCTGCTCTCCACCCGTAGTGCAAATAAGGTGAATCCAGGAAGTGATTATTGGCCGGAGCTATACGGAGCGGGAGCGTTTGGTGGCGCTCCGCTGCTTCTCGCGTGGAGCGGAGCGGCAGAAGCGTTCCGAGAGGGGCCCTATCTAAATCGGCTTGTGCTTGTAGATCCCTTGGAGGAGCATGTGCTGCTTAATTGGAGTTTATTTAATACAGATGACCGGTGATGGTTGAGAAAAATAAACGCAATAGTAGGTAAATGACGAGCGAGGGAGAAGATTTGACAATCATGCATGTACGTGGGTGTACGACCGGACCAGATCTGCAAAAACGATCTACGCACTGACACCACCTACCACACCATTTACGATTTGCGAAGTCGTTGGGAGGGAGGTTGTTTTAGCACCACCGGCATCATGAATCCACGATCATTGCCGAAGCTTCTCATCATTAGCTGGAGTAGCCACGTACTCCTGTACAGGGGGTACGCGCACAGCCCCCGGACCGACACAAAAACCGGGCAGAGACCACATGACATGAAGATGAATTGGGACGAAATCAATCACTGCAAAACCGGGCAGAGACCACATGACACAAAAGGGGCGGGGACGAACGACGGGGTTCCCGTTCCCTGCCTGGTGAGACGGGTAGACGTGAGAGCAGGGAGCGGGCGGGCAGGCCGCTTCTCTTATAATCTGTATTTTTTGACTTGTCTTTTTAATTGAAACAATATTTTTCTCTTACAACAAATCAGCCAGAACAGTATTTCGACTTGTTTTTTCAGAGAAGCGAACAGACCCGGCCCGGCCGGCATGCAGGCACACAGCCAGCCACACACACAGGCACGGAGAGATACGCTCTCGTGCCGTCGCTATCGTTGCCCGGGCGCAGCCAGCAGCTCGTACGCCTTCATCGTTGCCTGCTTGCCTGCCCTCGTGGGTCTTGGCTCTTGCATACAGCAGGTGCGAGGTGAATAGGTGATGCGGTTGGGGGTGCCATCATTTCATTTCGATTCGCAAGGCAGGCGAGGGCAACCGCCAACTGCACCCGTCAACGGAGGCGTTTTGGGTGGGTGGGTCTGGCCACCTGGGGACGCCTGTGCCCGTCGCCTCCGTTCCAGCGCTGCACGTCTGCACGCTACTAGTACGAGTACGGAGCACTACGTGTACTAGCAGTAGCTTGCTGGTAGCCTTATGACTACTTGTTGCGCGCGCGATTACTACAGAACAAGAGGGTTAGGGTGTTTCTTCTCACTCTGCCATGCTAGGCTAGGCTAGGCTCGACGACCACAGGCGCACCAACATTATTTGTTTCTTTGCCCAGAACGCATGCCACGTGCGCATCTCCAGTGCTGAGTACCTGAGTCTCCGTCGGTCACGTACCCATCGACACGTCCATGCCACTGCGGCCAGTCTGCCACGCCACGTCGTCTGGACTCTCGACTGGTACAATGTCACGTACGGCGCCAACAACTGCTCGTGCCTGGTGCTGTGCTGCGCACTGAGTTGCTGCGTGCCACCAACGAGCGTCCACACCGGGCACGTCTACCCCACCATGTACAGCACGTATCAGAATAGTACACGCGTGTATCGCCGACCTGGTCGCCGTCGCACTCGCACCACTGTTTTTTCATGTCATGCAGGGCAAGAGGTATCGGTAGCGTCGTGTGGTCACGCTCGGAAGGCGAAGAGAGGCCGGTGAAAACGCTGTAGTATCTGTATCGACCTGCTGGCTGCTGCCTTCTGCTGTGTGCCTGTGTCTGTGTTGTGAAGCTGCGAGAAGGTCAGCAAGTCAGCAGCGGCGACTGGCTAGCTGCTGGGGCTTTTTGCACCCCCGATGCGATGCGATGCGATGCGATGCGGCGGTGGCAGGCCGTGCCGTGCATGATTCGTGGAATGTTGCTCCGCGCGGTCTTGGTTTTGCGGAGCGAGCCATGGACCGGATCCGGCGCCGAAAGCCCTGCCCTCTTGCTGCCCAGCTCGACTTCCACCGGCCGGTGGGTGCGCCGCGTCCATGGTCCATGGCGTTGGCAGGCAGAACGTCCTATCACCTACCAGAGCGCGGTGGGCGGACGGAGAGGCACGGGTCGTGGCTAGGGAGGCGAGCCGCGGAAGGAGGCGTGGAGAAGCGGACCGTGTCCTGCAGGCTGCTGCCTCCTGCCTCCTGCTCGCTGCGCGCACCTAACTCCGTACGGTCCCGAGGACGGACCGGACCGCAACGCGACAAGTCCCGCTAGTCACATCACATGGACATCGATCGCCCACCTCCACCTCCCCAAAATCTAATCACCCGGCGCTAATCAGCTAGTACTACTCCTACTGCTCATCATAATCTAATCTAATCCCAGCCGATCCTGTTGGTTTGTTTAATACTCGACTCGACCCGAGCAAACAAAACAACAACAATGCGAGTGATGAATCTACCTAGGGCTTTGTCCGCATGCTCACATGCTCCTCCTCGTTCTGGAACGCCTCTTCTTTGGTCGCATTATTGCCGCCCACTGGCCACACATACACTGATACACAGTGTCAGTGGCAGCCAAGGCTGGCATGGCAAATCTGCAATGCATGGCAGCGCCAGGAGTCCCGTGCGAAATTCCTACTCCACGTTGCAACGCCAACGACTCTTTTTCCGCTGCTGGGGTGCCGGGTGCCTGGCACGGCGGCACGCACCCGCCCGCCGTTGCCGGCCGGCGTTGCCATGCCGAACCGACGCATGGTCCTCAATCGTCCGCGTCGGAGGCCACCACGCCGACCCGTCTTGTCTCGCCTCGTCGTCTAGTTCAGCTCGCTCCTCCGTCCTCCCACCGCCGCCCACCAGGCAGAGGCAGGCCACCATGCATTGCATGGTGCGGTGCCGGTCCAACTGACGCGCACGGAGCGAGGGAGATCGAGGTGGTCGTGCCATGCCCTGATCCTGATGCCCATGCGTCCCCTCGCTTCCTTCCTTCTTTTGACGACCAAATGATGGTGTCCCCGTTTGGCCTTTTTCTCGATCCACTGCCGGGCCGCGCGTTTTGTTTCGCACGCACTCGGCGTGCGGCGTGCGGCGTGCATCGTGCGTGCCCGTTTTTGGGCGTACGGGCACGGCGTTTCCTTTTGCTTGGACGACGGTTGGACCTCCCCTCCCCGGCTCCCCGTCCTCGGCCCGTCTCCTGCTCCTGTCGCCTCCGGTTTCAGCAAAAAAGGGCAGGTGGCTACTACAGTACAGTACAGTACACGGGGCGGGGGAGCAAAAGGAGGGCGCAACAGCTAAACCTTTTCACTGTTTGGCGATACTCAAACAAAGCTAGGATTGCGTTTTTTTAGAACGAGCGAGTATGTGGCTGCGTGCTACTGTTTCCTGTCCCGTTCTTGCTGACCTTTGTCCATTCAAAATAAAAGGTTTTTTTTCTTCTTCTTTTGGCCCTACAAATATCTTTTTGCTTCTTTTCAATTTCTTCCTTCACCTTTGTTGACATAGAAAAAAATATACGAGTTCCTTGTACTACATACCTGTCGGGTTCATAAACCCGGGGTCCCTCGGGGACCGGCTTCTACGCAAGGCTCGACCTAAGAGTCTAAAAACAACAGGGCAAAAGAACGGTCCAGCAACCGACCGGAAGGCCAGGCCCAAGAAAAGCAACGCCCGCTCGTCGGCTACTTTGGCCCACCTCTCCGAACGGAGCGCTCAATTCAGGCTTCAGCCGCCTCCGGACAGCCTCTCCGATCGGAAGGCCTGCCCCGAGCCCTACTTCCGACTCCGACCCCGCGTCCCTCCGACCGGAGCTCGTAAGAACCCTGCTCACCACTCTTTTCCGACCGGCGCACTCAGAGCCGACTGGAGCTATCCGACCGGGGACGTCCGTTTGGTAGGAACCAGAAGGCGTGCGGAGAAAGGCAAGGCAAGGCTCACAAGTCAACCACTATACCAGGGACCATACCCTGCACAGAATAGTACTCTGCAGTCACCTGACACAAATAGTATTGTATGCACCGACATCTCCCTCTACAGTATTGTAGGGCCGCTAAAACTCCCATACGGTAAGACCCCCCTGAAAGCTATAGTTTGGTTTTGGTTAATTGATGAAACCCTAAGTGCTAACCTAGTTTATCAAGATGATTATGAGATAGGTAGCATTACTCCAAGTGATGAAGCAATGGCGAAGATCATGACAATGGTGACGGCATGGTGATGGTCAAATGCTCAAACTTGGAAAAGAAGAAAGTGAAAAACAAAAGGCTCAAGGCAAAGGTATAAAATGTAGGAGCCATTTTGTTTTAGTGATCAAGACACTTAGTGAGTGTGATCACATTTAGGATAGATAGCCGTACTATTAAGAGGAGTGAAACTCGTATCGAAATGCGGTTATCAAAGTGCCACTAGATGCTCTAACTCATTGCATATGCATTTAGGATCTAGTGGAGTGCTAACACCCTTGATAATATTTGTGAAAATATGCTAAAACATGTGCACAAGGTGTTTGTAGGGTTGAGATGGGTTTGGGTCCCTCTCTCCCTCCCCGGGATTCGGCGCTTTCGGGAAAATGAAATGTCTATTTTCTATTGCGCCGGATGCAAAATTCTTAGTGGTTGGCACATTTGAGCAAGGGTGAAGAAGTTAGAGTTGAAATGGAGTTGATCGAAATGATGCTGGCGTCGGTCTACTGACCGGACGCTGGGTCACTCAGCGACCGGACGCTGAAAGGCTGCGTCCGGTCGAGCTGTCATACGGCACAGTCGCTAGGGTTGAGCACCGGACGCTGGTCTGCGTCCGATCAAGGTGGACCGGACGCGTCTAGTCGAAAAAACATGCCTCGGGGAGCTTACTGGAAACGACCGGACGCTGGGGCTTCAGCGTCCGGTCAGTTTTGACCGGAGCGTCCGGTCAGCTTTGTAGCCGTTGAAATCTGACGAACAGCGTTTGAAGCTGGTGACGCGTAGCGTCCATCGGGCGACCGGACGCTGAGGGCCAGCGTCCGGTCGGTATGACCGGAGCGTCCGGTCAGAGCGTGTTTTGCCCAGTGAAGGGGTACAACGGCTCTATTTGATGAGGGCTCTATTTATAGCCTCATGGCCGGCTCAAGGGAGAACTCTTACACATTTTCATTGATATAACAACCTTGTGAGCTTAGCCAAAGTCCTCCCACTCATCTCCATCATTGATCCATCATCATTGTGAGATTGGGAGAGAATCCAAGTGCATTGCTTGAGTGATTGCATCTAGAGGCACTTGGTATTCGTGTTGCGCTGCGGATTTCGCTTGTTTCTCTTGGTGGTTGCCACCACCTAGACGGTTGGAGCAGCGGTGAAGGATCGGCACAAGTTGGTGATTGTTCATGGCCGCCTTTAGTGATTGTGAGGGGAGTTGTACCTTTCCTGGCGGAGTACCGAAAGGTAACTCTAGTAATTTGCTCGTGTCATTGAGTTACCTCACTTGTGGGTTGGTTCTTGTGGTGTCCTATCGTGTGGACGAGGTTTGTGAAACACCTCTTAGCCGCCGAACCACCAAGTGTTGGTCGACATAATGGGACTAGCGTGTTGGCAAGCACGTGAACCTCGGGAGAAAAATCGGTTGTCACTTGTTATTTGCATTCTCCCGGTGATTGGCTTGATCTTCATCTTGTGATTGGTTTATCCCCTACACGGCGGTATAATCACCCTACTTACTTGTTTACATTCTTGCAAACTAGTTGATACAAGCTCTTTAGTGTAATTAGAATTGAGAGCTTGCTTTATTATTTACATTCATCTAGTTGAGCTCTTTGGAGTAGCAAGTTTGTGTGCCTAAGTAATCATTGCAACTAGAATTGTTGGATAGGTGGCTTGCAACCCTTGTAGAGCTAGAGCAAGTTTGCATTACGCTATTTGTTATACTAATTAAATTGCTCTAGTTAATTTGTAGATTTTTAAATAGGCTATTCACCCCCCTCTAGCCATATTAGGACCTTTCACCCCCGCGTGTCTCTGGACATTGATAGCGGTATGGGCACCAGGATTTATCATACCAGGTGAACATAGCGCTACTCCTCACATGCCTCTAGGCATCAAACAGTTTTTTGTAGGTACCAACGTCAACCCTTCCTGAAGAAGATAGCACGACCTCCCGTGTACATCTGACATTCTACAGTGACATCAACAGTGTTGTGGACGCCTGCCATTATCTAATCCTCATCGCCGTGGGCAACAAGGCTTAAAAACATCCGTACCCTCTCCCTCTCACCTGTAAAGCCATCCCCTTCATCTATAAAAGGGGGTGCGCTTCCTCCAACAAAGGAGACCGAATGATCGAAGACCGATTCGAGTAGGCCAGAGTTCCTTAGATCGATAGCTCACAACCACAGAACCGCTAGGTTCCGACCGCAAGCACACGCTTGAACACTTAGCTCATACCGAAGTTCCTGTCACTCTCGGCTCTTCCGGTCGGAGCCGACTGAACCTCTTATACACCCCATCTTTCTCCCTCTCGTTTGTAACCCCACTGCAAACTTCGAGCACCTGGGCTCAGGAATAAAGTCACCGACCGACCCCGACTAGATGTAGGGCATGTTGCCCGAACCAGTATAAATCCTGTGTCCTTGAGTGATAGGCCACCTCCGATCACAATGTACAGCAAAACTACAAATATTCACTAGTTGGTCACTTTCTACACCGACAGTTGGCGCCGTCCGTGGGGAAAATGCTGTACGTTCAACTCTTTTTAGTCATCGGATGGCCCATACTTCCGCCACCCCCGCCGTGGCGGGCTCGGGCGATACGATTCACTTCGGCTCGTTGGAGTTTCCCACACTCTCGCCCACCGGGATGTGGGTTCCACCCATTTTTAGCCATCCCAGGCCTTTCTCTTCGGAAGCCTAGACTTCGTCGCCGACCGGCTCAGCGTACTCCACCTCTGCGGGGAGACTCGTGACCCGGCACCCATCGGAAAGACGTCCTCCATCGACTCCGAGATGCACGACTTCGACAGCACGGCATCTGCGCTTCGTTTCGAGCAAACTCTCTGCTCAAACCTTGCTTTCCCCTACGGCCTCATGTCTTCCACGGATGCATACGCCCGGGGGCTTTGAAGGATGCTCGCGCCGCCCCCTCTCGCATCCAAATTCGTGGGAATGGCGAGCTATGCTCCCACCTGTTTCTTCGACCTCATGGATTATGATGGCAAGAGTGACGGCTCCAGCATCGATGACATGGCACCTAGCCACCATCTGTCCCGGGAGTGCGCCATGGCAGATCCTCTAGGACACCCACCGGTGGAAGCAGAGTCCTCACGGACTCACGCCCCTCTGGGCCCTCATGTGGAGACCCCTAAGCTCACACATGAGCACGGGGAGGATCCACGACGATAGTGGCCGCACCAACCACCGACTGCACCAACATGCTCGGCGCAACACATTGCACCCCATGCGCATAGACCGACGAACGGCGCTTGGGGTCGCGCCTGTTAGCCCCAGCGCAACATCCCGGTTAGGGGGACCGATCCCCCGCAGTTTGCTCAGGCCAGTCAGAACATTGTCGCCGCGGCAATGCTCCTGCGTGACCTGTCCAAGCCGAACAAGCCTCGTGAATGGGTGATACACCAGAACCTCCGGGCACTGCTAGAGACCACCACCGTTCAACAAGCAGAGTGCTCCATATCACGATGCCGACTCACGACCTCGCTCCCAGTCTGGGGAACAGGGACGCAGCAGATGGGGCACTACACCCTATCTGCCCCATATCGCCGAGTGCGACACAGGAGGCCGCACCGGCACCTCGTCTTGACTCAGCGATTGCTCCGCACCGATCGCTTGTATTCGTGCTGCTCGGACCGAACTGAGACACGCGCAGCGTTGATCGGAGTCCCAGCCCTAACGGCCTAGACCTGCGGACCTTTGTCCAACACCTCCAGCAAGCGTCGTTCCCACCATGCTTCAACAAAGGCCGCGACAAAGGTAAGGCCAAGCGCTAGGATCAAGACGAGAGCCCTTCCACGCAGAGGGGAAAAAAGAACAGAAAGGATCGCCGCCAACCGGCCAACTTCGCGTCGGTCACCGCGGCCGATCACGCGGGCACGTAGCCCCAGCAAGACCCTCCTAGTCACTTTCACAAACTCATGGAGAGCCCATGCACCAACCATGACTATCCCATCAAATATCTCTACAAGGACTGCCAGCTCCTCAAGCGCCTACTGAGGTAGGATGGCAGGCCAAAGGAAGAAAAAGGCGAGGAAGCAGCAACTGAAGAAGGGGGCACAACGGGCAAGGATCCAGATGACTAGAGGATGAAGTGATCCGACCGGACACCTACTGACTGAAGGACAACAATGACGACGCTCTCTCCGAGCACCTTGGAACAACTATCTCGTTCTTTCTTTTCCTAAGTTTCAGTCTTACCTTTGTTTACTTAGCAAACGCTCCTATAAGAGCACCCCGACCCGAACACTTTTTGGCTCAGGGCGCTCGAGGGCTCCACTAGGGGGCAATATTACCCCTCTGTTTTGTTTTTACTTTAAGTACTGTTTTACTTTCATATGGTGAAACTCCTTCCTACCCGAACAAAAGGGCAGTTCGTTCCTTTGATTTACCTTTATGTAACTTTGCTTTAAAACATTTCGACTGATCACAACCTGCCTTTTCCTATGGTTATGAACAGCCAAGCCTCGCGGGCCACGCCCCGGGCTCGCAAAGTTGCAGCCTATGGAACAAACGGGTAGGTACGAGAAAGAAAGAAATAAAAAACAAAATTATGCTAAGGAAAAACTAAGGAACAAAAGGGAACAAGCTTCCCCAAACGGAGCAACTCCATCACAAAAACAAAAACCGATTACAGTCATTAAAACACACACGAACGTTTTACACTAGGGCTCCCCCATGAACTTAAACTTTTTATGTGTACTAACTACTTATATTTATCAAGGTATTAAACCGGCCCGGCGACATCTGCTGACGACGTGACCGACAAAGGCACAGGCTGCTCAATCCCCGGCAGCACGACATTCGGCTCGATCGGGGCCGAAGCAACGTTCCCCCCAAACTAGGCTCCATGCTATCTGCAGGCTTGGAGGCATCCTCCCCACACTTGCTTTGGGCCATGTCTTCACCGCGAACATCCATCACCCACTCGGCGGAGACTTGCTCCGACACCGACCGCGCGTGCGGCAGTAAGCTCTCTCTAATTAACTGGATGTCCTCCATGCTCAGGCCTTCAGCATACCCGCCACAGACAGTGGCAAAGTCTAGATTCGGGTGGTACGTCGCCACCGAGGTCAGCACCCCCGATGCCCTGTAAAACAGCCCGCTCCTGATAAGGTCCTTGACCATGTCCGGGACCTCCGCCAGCTGGACAGCAGGTGCGTTAGTGCTTGGCACCGACCCGAAGACTTCTGAGACAACAAGGTGGGCAACGTTGTGGATCTGGTCAAGGTCCCCCTTAAGAGCACGTCGCTCTTCATGGGACTTGGCCAGCCCCTCCGCATTCCGGCTGAGGGTCGCCTTGGTCATCTCCAGGGCATGCTCCAGCATCTTCACCTTTCCATTCAGCTCTGAAGGAGGGGCGACAAGCTCAGGAACAGGCTGAAGAAAGAAACCAACGCAATGAAAAAAGAAAGGAGACATACCAGCGCAAGAGTTCTCAAGGGCAGAGAACTCCTCCGCCTGTCGAGTCGCCTACGCTCACAGCCGGGTATTCACCTCCTCCGTCTCCATCACCTGACCTCGGAGTACGAGCACCTCCTGTTCCACCTCCAACTGGGCCCTCCGCTCCGCCTCTAGGGCCTTCCTTGCTGACTCCAAGGTGACCCACTCTGATGCCAGAGCACTCCGCTCTGGCTCAAGGGCCGCTAAGGCCTCTTGAAGCGCCGTCTTGGTGCTCGCCAGGGATGCCTGCAACTCTACCTCAGTCTCCGCCTAGCGGGCTTTCGTTGCCTCGAGCCCTTGCTCGGCGGCAGTCGCCCGCTCCGCTGCACGCTGTCCCTCTGCCTGCGCCGTGGCCACCTCGGCCGCCTGATCCTGGTACTCACGGTGAGCAGACTCTACCCGACGCTCGAGCTTAGCCATCTAGGCGTGTTCTGCCCAGAGGAAGTAAGACTTGCAGGACGACATCTTCCTTATATCCTACAAAAAACAAGCATGCTAAAGACAACCAACGAAACATTCAAAGGTTGAGGACAAGTACCAGAAACTCACCTCCACGACGAGCTGTAGGTCGCCCTCAACCAACTACCGAGTGAACTGAGCCTGCTTCTAGGCGCTTTCGAGCTTCGCGGACAGCTTGGTGAGCTCGGACACCGCCATGCCCTTGCCCCCCAAAAATGTCCCAGAGCTGACGCTCTCGAGAATCCTGGAGGACGAACCATGCCTTCAAAAGGTCCTCAGGGCAGGGCCACTCTAGGTCACCCTCCGGCAAACCACTAGAGGGCCCAACCTCCAACTAGACCACTACCAGCTCCCGTGGTGACACCGCCAGCTCCCACGGTGACACCGATGACTCCGCCACGACATTCGCCTCATCATCAGATGGGATCTCCACTACCTCATCCACGTGGAACGCCGCTAGGTGTCCCAACTCGGTCCTGGTCGCCCTTCCCTCTGGCGCCTTCGGCTCTGACGGCAAGGATAAGCCGTGCGGTCCTCCACCCGACGAGATAGGGAGCTCGCCCTCCCTCGTCTCTTCCATCGTGACTGGTGGAGGAGGGGCCACGAGGGTTACCTCAGACGCAACCCCCACCATCGGCACTGGGATCATCGCCAACATCGCCAACATCGCCGCCGCCTTATCAGCAGCCGCCCCGGGGGGCATCACCCCCAGGAGGGAACGTTACAGGGTAGGCCTCCAAGTCTCCTGCATGGGGGTCGCAGCGACACTCAACCCTAACATCCCCCGGCTGCTAACAGAAAGTGTGGGTAAGTCACCCTTCGAAAAAGCTCAACCAGCAGAATATCAAAAAACAATAGAAAGAAAAACATACCGGAAGGTGAGTGGCACGACTCTAAAAGCAGGGCTCGATGTCGACGGACCTACAGCACATGGACTGCTCCCAGACTATGACCCGTGCCCCCTCACTTTAGATGGGGGTGGAGTCGTCCCGACTGGCTCCTGCCCGGCTCGTGGGTCACTACGACCCCCGGCTCAGGACTCTCCGACCAGAGCAGCGGGTGAAGTGTCCTCCGATTGCAAGTCACGCGCCGCCCAGGCGCCAGTCTGCTCCTCAGACCGCCCGAACTACTCGACCACACCCATGGCAGGCAGGGCCTCCTTCGGCTGCGAGCCAGGCATTGGCACTGGTCCCATCGGCGCACAAGTACTAGTCCGCTCCTTGGACCTCCTGGCTCGCTCAGCCACGTCCGCCACAAGCGACGATGGAACCGGCGATGCCACTGAGGGGTGCGGTGACCGCGTTTGCTTCGCTGCCCGTTTGCCGATGACATCTGCACTCGCTGTGCGCTTCCTCGACGTAGGAACCTTCGCACGCCACGTGGCCTCCTGCTCCTCGCTAGTGGACGCCACCGTAGGGTCACAACGCTCTGCTGAGGTCACGGCGACCTCCTGACTCTCCTTCTCATCGGAGAAGACCATGTCATCCAAGTTCGTAGGATCATCCGATGTGAGTTCCGACTCGACGTCGCTCCTATGTTCCTTGGCCCTCACGAGCCGGGCGACCTCCTTCTTCTTCTCTTCCTTCTGCTGAACTTCCCTAGTTCTCTTCTTCTTTCAGGCGTCTGCCACCTCCTTCTAGGCGGCTTGCCGGGCCCTGCCCTCCGGTCCCTTAGGAAGGTGTGGCCAAGACTTGCACCTTTCAAGCCCCTATGGAACGGATGGCCTGGGATCAAGAAACGGCAAAAGGAGAGGAAGAAACACGAACAAAATAAAGGATCATACCAGGTTAGACACGATCGAGGCATTAAACGGTATGGGTTTCTCCACAACCGTATCCCTAGGCCTTAGCTGCAGCACCCGGCCAAGGCGACCCCAGACCTCGTCGTCTAACAGGTCCTCCGACGACACACGGTCCAGGTCTGACCGGCCACCGTACATCCACATCAGCCACATCCTCTCTGCCAACGGCGCAACCCGGCAGCAGAAGAGGGTGTGGAACACCCGCATGCCATCAAGGCCAAGCCTTACGAGCTTCCGTAGCTCCTCCTCGATGACCTCCACCTTGTGCCTCTTCGTGCGGGCGCAACCCCATGACCAACTTTTCTGCTTCACCGGCCTCCCACCAGTGAACGCCGGAAACGGCGCCTCTGCCGGATTCCAGATGTAAAACCACTCCCCATGCCATCCCTGGTTGGTGTCACATGGGGCGTACGCGGGATACACACCTCCCACGCTCAGCTTCTTCTATAGGGCGAACCCTCCCACCAGTGCGGTCTCGGCCGAATTCCCCACCGTCATAGCTCTCCCAGAGAAGAAAAGCCAGAAGAGATCCACATGCAGCTCCATCCTAAGGAAAGCCTCGCAGACATTGACAAAATTAGCAATGTGCAGCACCCCCATCGGATTGAGGTGCTGCAGCTCCAGAGCCCACTCGTTGAGAAGCCCGTGCAGGAACTAGTCCATGGGGTATCCTAATCCGCGCTCATGGAAGGTAAGGAAAGAAACCACCTCATCAGGACGAGGTTGCGAGAACTCCTCCCTCCCGAGGACCCTCTAGTGCGCCACCTCCCGCGGCGGCAGAAACCCCTTCGTGATGAAAGCCTCCAGCACCGACGCCCTCATGGTGGACGACCTCTAGTCCAGCATTTTAGTGAGTTCCTCTCTTGTCCCTCGCTCTCTCCTCTTTCTTCCCTAGAAACCTCCATGGCTCTCAGGAACGCTCACAGCAAAAAAGGAAGAGAGAAGGCGGCAGATGAGGAACAGGCAAAGGAACGGAACGAAAACCCTCTCCCTTCTCCTACTTAAGGAAAAGGGAACAACGGTTGGGAAGGACGTGCCAATCGGGGAAGTCAGAATGATGGAGCGAGAATTTCTCCCTTTTCCATTTAATGCAGATAAGACATGCCCTGACTGATGAGACATGCTTTGTCCGATGGAACGGCTCCTGATTAGAAGGGACGTGGCCTGGCCATGGCCCACCACTACCGCACGATCAACCACTACCACACGATAGGCATAGGAACCAAAGCGCCACCACACATGGGTGGCTCCCCACTTCCCCAGGCCAGACCTAGAAGAACCCAAATGACAAGTAAGGATAGACACTGAATGACAGGTAAGGAAGCGAAGGGGCGCCCCATGTAGGCCATGCCGACTCCGTCACGAACGATGAGCACGGGTCCCGGTCGAACATTTCCAACAAAAGCTTTTTGAACCCCGTCACTCAGGTCATCAAGGTTCCGGTCGGACATTTCTGACTAAAGATTTCCAAAACCCCGTCACTTAGGCCCTCAAGGTGAGCATGTGTTCATTAATACAAAAAATGTTCACACAAGGACTCACCCGCGATTGACAAGCGCAGGTCCTGGTCGGACATTTCCGACTGAAGCTCTTCGAACCCCGTCACTTTAGCCATCAAGGTGAGCAATACCGAACCCCTCTATTTCCTTATAAATCATTTCAAACATCCATACGCTCATCTCATTCCATACGCTCGCGCCTCCCGAACAATTCGGGCCCTGAATCACCCGGGGGCTCGAGAACTAAGCATCGCACGTGCAGCGAAATGCACTAGAACACTCCGTGTTGCATCACGAAGTGGTGGTTGCCTCATTTGACATGAGCAAACAATAGAGCTAGGGGAGAAAACCATAGATGAGCACCGTGCGGCCTTCGCCCGGTCTGGCAAACCAGGTCATTTCAAACTTCTCGTTCGATCCTGAACCTCTCGCTAAGCCCACAGAATCTCCATCGAGGGGAGACCATTAGGCCACCCGGGTCGGTCTCCGAAATGACCTAGGCATCTGCCAGGCTGCAGGTAAAGGAGTTGTGGAATGTCACAAGAGGGCTATGCCAACCCCGTCATGAACGACGGACCCAGATTCCACTCGATCACACCCGTTAGCAAACTCACCGAGCTAGTCTTCGAGCCCGAGCGACCGGGACAAGCGACGAAACTCAGCCCGTCTAATTGTGAGGAACCGGATGGGGTAACGCAAAAACAACTCACATCGACCCCCACGAAGGCTCAACAAGGCTTGGGGGCTCAAACGCCAAAAACCTTGGGACCGCGACTCCAAACTCGCGTCGACAGGATCTACGATATCCAGCTACGGCTTGGGACCGTGACTCCGAACTCGCGTCGACAAGATCTATGACATCTGGCTATGGCTTGGGACCGCGTCTCCGAACTCGCATCGATAGGATCTATGACATCCGGCTATGGCTTGGGACCGCGACTCCGAACTCACGTTGACAGGATCTATGACATCTGGCTATGGCTTGGAACCGTGACTCCAAACTCGCGTAACAGCTTCACTTTCGACTACGCTAAAAAAAATCCGAGGACCGTGACTCCGAACTCGCGTAATAGCTTCGCTTCCGACTGCGATCCAAAAAAATTCGAGGACCGCGACTCCAAACTCACGTAACAGCTTCGCTTCCAACTACGCTCCAAAAATCCTAGGACCGCGACTCCAAACTCGTGTGAAAACTAACTGAACTAACTACCTCGGCTGCCCAGGCTGCGCTAAGGCAAAGGATCCACGACACCAAAACCCACGTGCTCGGCCTCGTCCATCCCCTGAACTAACCATTTCAAAACCACGGCACACACCGATGCCAGGATCAGTGAGCTCTCTGACTACCGAACTAACTTCCTTGCACGATCCACGACACGCATCAACATCGGGATCAGTAAATTGAAAAACGCCTCGGCTGCACAATGACGCCTTGGTTAACAAAATTCTGTCTCAGACAAAAAAAACACACACACACACGCACGCTAAAACAACACCCCAGACGGTTCTGCCTGAACCGCCCGGGGGCTACACCCACGGGTGCGCTCGCGTGCACCCACCGACAAAATAGAAAACTTCCCATGATAACACAGAACACCCCCAGACGGTTCTGCCTGAACCGCCTGGGGGCTCGGGGGCTACACCCGCGGGTGTGCTTGCGTGCACCCAACGACAAAGCAAAAATCCCCCGGACGATTCTACCCGAATCACCCGGGGGCTCGGGGGCTCGGGGGCTCCTGTCGGGTTCATAAACCCGGGGTCCCTCGGGGACCGGCTTCTGCGCCAAGGCTCGGCCCAAGAGTCTAAAAACATCAGGGCAAAGGAACGATCCAGCAACCGACCGGAAGGCCAGGCCCAAGAAAAGCAACGCCCGCTCGTCGGCTACTTCGGCCCACCTCTCCAAACGGAGCGCTCAATTCGGGCTTCAGCCGCCTCCGGACAGCCTCTCCAATCGGAAGGCCTGCCTCGAGCCCTACTTCTAACTTCGACCCCGCGTCCCTCTGACCGGATCTCGTAAGAACCCTGCTCACCACTCTTCTCCGACCGGCGCACTCGGAGCCGACTAGAGCCATCCGACCAGGGTCGCCCGTTCGGTAGGAACCAGAAGGCGTGCGGAGAAAGGTAAGGCAAGGCTCACAAGTCAAACCACTATACCAGGGACCATACTCTGCACAGAATAGTACTCTGCAGTCACCTAACACAAATAGTATTGTAGGCACCGACATCTCCCTCTACAGTATTGTAGGGGCCGCTAAAACTCCCATACGGTAAGACCCCCTGCATGTCTCTGGACATCGATAGCGGTATGGGCATCAGGATTTACCGTACCAGGTGAACATAACGCTACTCCTCACATGCCTCTAGGTATCAAACAATTTTTTGCAGGTACCGACGTCAACCCTTCCTAAAGAAGATAGCACGACCTCCCGTGTGCATATGACATTCTATAGTGACATTAACAGTGTTGTGGGCGTCTACCATTATCTAATCCTCATCGGCGTGGGTAACAAGGCTTAAAAATGTCCATACCCTCTCCCTCTCATCTGTAAAGCCATCCCCTTAATCTATAAAAGGGGTGCGCTTCCTCCAACAAAGGAGACTGAATGATCGAAGACCGATTCGAGTAGGCCAGAGTTCCTTAGATCGATAGCTCACAACCACAGAACTGACAGGTTTTGACTGCAAGCACACGCTTGAACACTTAGCTCATACCGAAGTTCCTGTCACTCTCGGCCCTTCTGGTCGGAGCCGACCGGACCTCTTGTACACCCCATCTTTCTTCCTCTCGTTTGTAACCCCACTGCAAACTTCGAGCACCTAGGCTCAGGAATAAAGTCACCGATCGACCCCGACTGGACGTAGGGCACGTTGCCCGAACTAGTATAAATCCTGTGTCATTGAGTGCTAGGCCACCTCCGATCACAACGTACAACAAAACTACAAATATTCACTAGTTGGTCACTTTCTGCACCGACAATACTGTTTTATGAAAAATTACTCAATGGTTTTTTATAATCCATTTGACAATTAGGTGAGAGGATGGTACAATGAATATTAGAACGTATAATTTGCTAGAGACGCCCTTGCACGTGCTTACTTGTAGTTTCCATGCCATGCTGGTTCAAAGTATAGGTCGTGTCATATGTTGCCCAACGTGTTGAGATCCAAGACAAGACACAGCACTCCCCTCGTGTTCATGCACGTTGGTGCAGCCTAAATTTTTGTTCATATGTATCACTCTATGTTGGGGACCATACATCTATAGTTGATTGTGCGCTGTATTATTTGTCGCTGGCAAGTGGGCATTGCCAGCATCAGGCCCACCTGCTAGAGCACGAGTGAATCAAACCGTGGAACATCTCAATCCGCCAAACCGTCGTGCCATGACTCGCCCTCAAATGCATTGCTTACTGCTGCTCTATAACTGTAGCATTACTTCTATCCTCTGCCGTTGTTCTATCCATTAATAAATAGACGTGTGTGTGTATATACGGATTTATTTTGATAAGCACGCTTAGTTGAAAAGCTTTGGTCTAGTGACATGTTTACGTTTATGTATAGACTCGTTTTGGTCCTTAGGATAAATTGGTAACGTACCCATGACAGCTGCCGTCCTGACCGCTTGACGACGGTAGTGCATCCCCATGCGGAATCAATCACCCGATTTACTCGCATCGCACCGCGCTATCGAGTCGATTGCTTGCTCCTTCTTTTTCTCTGTCTGCTTCTGTGCCGTGCCGTGGCACGTGGAGCATGTGCCATCCCTGCCGTGGCCGTGCACTGCTTTGCTGGTTTTCCTTCAGTCCAACTGCAAGTTCCATCGCTTCACCCTGTGCCTCTTGGTGTGCTCTCTGCTCTCTGCCTTGCTTGTCTCTGCTGTCGCGGTCTCATCCTTGCCTGCCTCAGCTGTCTGCCCTGCGTTAGAGTTCAAGTGGAGACCGAGCCTTGCGTTGCTTTTCCCCTGCCACGCCGGGTCCTTTCACTCCCCTGTGCACGCGCACGTGTGCCGCTGCTGGCCACAATGCGTCGTCCCATCCTGCCTCCACGTCGGTGCTCTGCCGTGAGTACGACATTTACCCCCGTGCTGTTTCCCGCTCCTTCCTTTTCTACTGCCATGGAGGAGATGCCCTAGCTCTGGTTTGCCGTTCGGTCGGCTGCTACTTGCTCTGCCCTTCCGAGCGCCTCCTCCTATTTCCCCGCGCGCCGTCGTTCCATCCCCTTCCTCCCTCGAGAGCGCACATCTCCACCCCGCTCCCTCGCCGCTACGCTGTTCCTCCTGGTTCGCTCTGGGTCGCTGCCGTCCGTCACGCGCCCATGGTCTCACAGCGCTGCCCCTCCCTTCCCTGCTGCTCGGCCATCGTGCGCTAGCGCACGAAGCCCCACGGTCGCTGCCTCTCGAGCGCTGCGCCTTCCCTACCATCACCGCTTCCATCGCCTACTACGGAGCGTGCCCGCCGCGTTGCCGCGCCGCCCCATCGCCGCTCGCCTCCCATTCACCAGAGCCGCGCGTCGCTCCGCTTGCCAAGCCGCAGCCACGCCCGTGCCGCACTGCTCCACGCCGCCATAGAGCCTGCCCACGCCGGTCGTCGTGCCGCACCAATTGCTGGTGCTCCATGACTGACCGCAGAGCTGTCCCTCCTCCTCCACCTTGGCGTTTGCGCTCTACCCCCTTTGTCCGCACCGCCGCCATCGCACGCGCGAGAGCGCCAGGTCGCTCGGTGCCGAGGAGCTGCCCTGCCAGCGTCGTGTCGCGCCGCTCGTCCACCATCGTTAGTGCTGTAGCCGTCCCTGCCGCGATGCTCGTGGTGAGTGCCCCTCCAGCCCCGCCCAGTCATAATATTGCCGCCCTCAGGTGCGGTCGGAGCCGTTGATGCTCCCGCGCACCACCCCGCGACCGCAAAGCCGCCGTCGAGCCGCTTCCTTGGCCGGCGGATGGTCTCCTCTGCTCCTCTGTATGTAGCAGATGAAGTGAAGGGTATGAATCCAAGCCGAAGTTTTGTACATGGTGCTTACAACAAAATACGTGATTTGAATGAATAGTGCTTGTGGATCTCGGAGCAAATAGGAAAAAGTGTGGGGTTCATTCTGCAAAATGCGCTGTGGGCTCTACCGCGCTGGGCCGGCCTACCGCCGTCGCGCCTGTGCTACGACTGGGCCATCGGCTGTCCTGGCTAGGCCGCTTGTGCCCGCCGCAATGGGCCGTTCGCGCCCGTGTGCTTGGGTCGGTCCTGTGCCACCACGCCTGGGACGCACACTGCGTGTCTACGTGGGCCGTCGGCTCCCATTTGGCTGCGCATGCGCTCGTCTCCGCTTGGGCCGTCGCTCATCTGTCTGCCTGAGTTGCTTTGTCGTTGGGCCACGTCTGGCCAGCAAGCCGAGCGCGTGTCCGCGGGCCGAGCCAAGCGCTGGTCCTTTTAGTTTTCCAAAGTAATTGTTAATTAGTTTCGGAAATAAACTTGCAAAATCAATATAGAATTTTGTAGGTGTCCAAAAATTATAAAACCAATTTTGTTAGTCTCCTAAAATCATGATCTACCTGTTAGTATATTTTGTTCACATAGTTTGATAATATTCTTAGAAGCTATATAATTAATTTAAGGTACTTAATATTGTAAAAATATAAACTTGTAGGAATTGTTGTGATAAATTGGTAATATTGTTGAATCTGAAATTTATACAGTAGGCTCCTAGCAATATTAGGTACTCAATGTAATTTTTGTAGCTCAATAATAAATAGTTTGCTAGGTAGATAATGAAGCTCTATTTCGAACAAAGATTAAATCAATAGAATAGAATAAAGAAATACCTTGGGTTTTGTATAACTAAAACATTGGTTGGGAAGTAATGTCTTATTCGACAACATGGATACGTAGACCATCGTTAGAGCTATCTCGTTAGCTTGTGGGGCATGATCATATTTTCAAGCGTTTTGGCTATCATTGGTTATTTACATTTATGCATTTGCATCAATGCATATCATATAGGTACGATAATGGATCAACGGATCAATTGAAGGATGATTGGGGATCCGAAGATGGTGTAATGGTATTCTCTCTAGGAGGTGATGCAATGGGCTTCTATTCAGATGATGGTGGATGATCTGAAGATGCAGATACTAACTTTTTAATATATATCTTACCCAGGCAAGCCCCGGTGCATAACCCATATTTTTCTGTAGTTTAAATTATATTTGAGCATTAAGTTTTAAGGAGTTGAATGAAACCCACTTGCATATATATATATATACATATATATATATACATATATATATATATATATATATATATATATATATCCTATGAGTCTTACTAGTATGACATAATCGTGTAGATTGCTATGTTACAGGACTCCGGTAGAAGTCGAGTGATGGCTGTCACTCGTGAGAGATAGGAAATATATTATTGGATTATTATCACTTGGGATATATAAAAATGGTGGAAAGGAAAATGGTCACCGGGTAGGGATATGGTTTGGGTATTGGTGGGTGTAAGAGGTTGTGTCGCCGTGGACATGGGGCATGACTTGATTACACTACTTTCCCTATCTATGTCAGTTAAGGACCGATCGTTGCATAAGCCATCGAGGCAAGTCACAGACTTATTATCCTGGGCACATACTTGGGTATGGGTGCTTGGAAGACTTGTTGCTCTCTTGTCGAGAGTTTTGGCTCTTTCTGGACCGACTGTCAGGGTTTTTTCTGGTGGAGGAGGTCCTTGCACCGCACTAAGTCCAGGACTCAAGGATGAGGGCTTGGAGTCCTAGTTTGGACGAGGACCTAGGACCCCAGGATAGGAGGGTGATGGGTTGGTCCAGCTTGTGCCTTGGGTACAAACGAGGCGTATGTTTTTGGGGTACCCAGCTAGGGGCATTGATTCGCGAATCGCCGGGCAATCCGATATAGCTTGTTTCGTGCCTAGCACCGTAGTAAGAACTGAAGATGAAAGATGGAAGATGAAAAAAGTAAATCTAATTGCTTACCACCTTCTTGAAAGCAGCACAGGTGCTTACATAGAATGGTTAGTTAATGAACCAATGTGGCTATTAATAAAAATCGAATATAAGGACGCACGCTTAGTAATGCTTCCTGCAAATGCAATAAATCCACAAGCCAGATAGCCTTGCATATCCTTGGAGTCTTTTCTTTCCTCCTGTCGGGTAAGTCTTGCTGAGTATAATTGAGTACTCAGGGTTTTATTCCCCCTGTTGCAGGTGATAGGTGGATGCTAGAGTTGACCCTTGTGTGTGTATATCTCCTGGTGGGCTCAGCGAGGATTCCTTTACGCTGCGATCATAGTTGTTATTTATAACTCTCACCAAATGCTTTTATAAATGAAAGTTTCATAATCTATTGTCGTAGTTTATATATCAATACTTCATCATGTCATGATTAGATATTTATTTCCGCTGTAATTCTAATCACATGTTTATATTCCGCTTTTCAATTAAATTGTTTATAACCCTGATAATATGATTACATTCCACTATTATAATAATAAATATTATACTCTGATGTTGTATTAAAAGTGATGTAAGAAATGGTTAAGAATGATGTAAGCTTTATTCTCTCATTTGTGATCCTGATGGAAAAATGTGGATTTTCGGGTTCTCTCCTAGGTGTGCCCGACGGAACTGCGTAATTTAGTGTTCTCCCTTGAGTGCTTAGTGTCTAATGGAAGACGAGCGCTCCTGAGAGTCATTAGATTAGGCAGTTCTGTCACAGGTGGTATCAGAGCATAAATGAGAAAATAAAGCTTTCAAAACCTTTTCTGAACTAAAATTTGACAACCTATTCTTTCAAAACGTTAGGGCATCTTTATGCGAAGTTATATAAGTAGCCCTATTACTATGGTTATGTATCCAGGATAGATGGTACTCTACTGACTTAGATAGGCTTAATCAAGTTTTCTGCAGGTACACTAACCCCGAGCATAGTCCGATAGTATCGACTAGTGTTCTCCCTTGAGTGCTTAGTGTCTAATGGAAGACGAGCGCTCCTGAGAGTCATTAGATTAGGCGGTTCTACCATATGACCAAACACACACACTCTCTCTCTTGTGTTCAATATATAGTCATTCTTGTTTTACCTTTTTTCCCAAAAAAATCTCATCATGTGGATCACCTAATTTGTTAAAAACGTTTTTCATAATTACTAGTCTATCTAAATTGTAATAAGTCTGGCTTTATAAGTATATACTTTTTTGCTACGCATATAAATATATACATTGTGTCTGGACATACAATATGAAAACTATATATCTAAACCATTTTTTGGCGAACATGCCTCAACGACTAGTTTTTTATTATGAGGATATCAGAGTTTGTTACACAACGCATACGGTTTAAACTTCCTTGAGGACAGCGATTGTTGTCCCATAGTGAAGCCGAAGGTATGCATTTCCACATTCTTACTTATATACAATTATATATATGCACAAGCTTTTTGCGACAAAAGACATAAAAAAGAGCTAAAGCTAATTGAGCCCAACTGCAAGCACGTGTCCTCCTGGCGATGTCGATGACACCCTGCAAAGCCTCCCGCTTGGTGTCGGTGTTTCGAGTAAGCACCGTCTAGTAAATTTGTATATTGTGTGTCTGACTCGGATGGTGTGCTAAGAGGACACAAGGATTATACTGGTTCGGGCCGAATGTCTCTACGTCTAGTTTCAAGCTGCTCGTGTTACTAGCACTGAGTTTGTAGTAGGGGGTTATAAGCTGGCGAGAGAGGGAGGTAGCTCCCAAGTCTCTGGTGTGATGTGGTGTGTTTGTTTGATGAATCATCCCCCTCAATGGGACGCCCCGCTGAAAGCTCTAGTTTGGTTTTGGTTAATTGATGAACCCTAAGTGCTAATCTAGTTTATCAAAGTGATTATGAGATAGGTAGCACTACTCCAAGTGATGAAGCAATGGCGAAGATCATGACAATGGCGATGGCATGGTGATGATCAAATGCTTAAACTTGGAAAAGAAGAAAGAGAAAAACAAAAGGCTCAAGGCAAAGGTAAAATTATAGGAGCTATTTTGTTTCGGTGATCAAGACACTTAGCGAGTGTGATCACATTTAGGATAGATAGCCATACTATTAAGGAGTGAAACTCATATCGAAATACAGTTATCAAAGTGCCACTAGATGCTCTAATTCATTGCATATGCTTTTAGGATCTAGTGGAGTACTAACACCCTTGAAAACGTTTGTGAAAATATGCTAACACATGTGCACATGGTGATACACTTGGTGGTTGGCACACATGAGCAAGGGTGAAGAAGTTTGAAGTGAAATGGAGTTGGTCGCAAAGATGTTGGCGTCGGTCAACTGACCGGACGCTGGATCATCCAGCGACCGGATGCTGAAGGGCTACGTCCAGTCGTGTTGTCGGATGGCACAGTGACTAGGGTTAAGCACCGGACGTTGGTCTATGTCCGGTCGGCAAAAGATGGTTTTGGGAGCTTACTGGAAATGACCAGACACTGGGGTTTGAGCATCCGGTCACTTGTGCCGGAGTGTCCGGTCAGTTAATAGCCATTGAGATCTAGCGGCTCAGGTTTAACTCAGAATGACACATGGCTTACATCGGGCGACCGGACGCTGGATCCAGCGTCTGGTCAACTGGACCGAAGCGTCCGGTCACCCCGATCTGTACCTAGTGAAGGGGTACAACGGCTCTATTTCATGGGGGCTTCTATTTAAGCCCCATGGTCGGCTATAGCTCACATCTCTTGCACATTTTCATTGACATAGCAACCTTGTGAGCTTAGCCAAAGCCCTCCCACTCATCTCCATCATTGATTCATCATCTTTGTGAGATTGGGAGAGAATCCAAGTGCATTGCTTGAGTGATTGCATCTAGTGGCACTTGGTATTCATGTTGCGCTATGGATTTCGCTTGTTACTCTTGGTGGTTGCCACCACCTAGATGGCTTGGTGCAGCGGTGGAGGATCGGCATGAGTTGGTGACTGTTCGTGGCCGTCTCCGGTGATTGTGAGGGGAGTTGTACCTTCCCCGACGGAGCGTCGAAAGGTAACTCTAGTAAATTGCTCATGTCATTGAGTTACCTCACTTGTGGGTAGGTTCTTGCGGTGTCCTATCATGTGGACGAGGTTTGTGAAACACCTCTTAGCCCCCGAACCACCAAGTGTTGGTTGACACAATGGGGACGTAGCGTGCTGGCAAGCACATGAACCTCGGGAGAAAATTGGTTGTCTCTTGCCCATTTGGTATTCTCTCGGTGATTGGTATATATTCACCTTATGATTGGTTCATCCCTCTACACATCGGTATAATCACCCTACTTACTCTCTTACTTTCTTGCAAACTAGTTGTAGCAAGCTCTTTAGCATAATTAGATTTGAGAGCTTGCTTGGCTATTTAAGTTTGCTTAGTGGAGCTCTTTAGAGTAGAAAGATTGAGAGCTCTTAGTAAGTAGTATCATAGCAAATTGTGTATCTAGCTATCATTGCAACTAGAATTGTTGGATAGGTGGTTTGCAACCCTTGTAGAGCTATAGCAAGTTTGCATTTCGCTATTTGTCATACTAATCAAATTGCTCTAGTTGATTTGTAGATTTTTAAATAGGCTATTCACCCCCCTCTAGCCATATTAGGACCTTTCACCCGCTTTCCCTTTTATAGGTCAAGGAGAATCAAGAGTTTACAACCGAAGGGAGGAGGAAAAAGGAAAGAGAAATAAGGCTTCTAGAGGTGCGTCGTCCTCCTATTCGCGTGGGTCCTGCTGACCCTATAGATCATGGTGGCAGCGGTGTCGTACCAGGGTCCTGTTGGCCACTGCAGCTTACGTGTCAGAGTCATGCGCCATTGTCTTCTGTCCCATCTGAGTGGACAGAATGGTTAGAGGGTCCCCTAACAGAAAGCCTTGCGGGGGGCAGCGGTATAGTGCTGGTCAACTGACGCTGGTTTGACTGATGTTGGACAGTGGTCAGGCAGGGAGTTGGCAGCACAGTGACCACACATTCGTCACTATGGGCGATGTGAGTTCCTAGGAATGACATGTCGTGGGGACAGGTCATGCTGAGATGTGACCGCTCCCTGCATGATGCCAAAAGTTTGACCTTGAGTGGTCCTTTCTGGCCCGTAGTGGTTGGCGGTGATGTGAGCTTTTGTTAAGAACCATGTTCGAGGGATTGGGTGAGGCAGAGCCGGCCCTCAGAAGTTGGGTGAGACAGAGCTGGCCCTCAGGGGTCGGCCAAGGTAGAGCCTACCCTTGGGAGTTAGTCGAAGTGGAGCCAGCCCTCGGACGTCGGGTGAGGCAGAGCTAGCCCTCAGACGTCGAGCGAGGTAGAGCCAACCTTTGGGGGTCGGACAAGATGAAGTCAACCCTTGGGAGTCAGCTGAGGTGGAGCCGACACTAGGGGGTCAAGTAAGGCGGAGCCTACGGCCTCAGTGTCCACTAAGGTGGAGCCAACCCTTGGGGGTCGGACGAGGCAGAGCCCCTGCCCTTTGGTGGTTAGATGAGGCAGAACCCAGCAAGAGGTGTAGTCATGCCGTTGATCGCTCGGATGAATCAGTCATTGAGGGTTATTAGATCCTCTTCGGGTACCCTAGTATTGGTCCCGACAGTAGCTCCTGAGCCCCCAGGTGATTCGGGTAGAATCACCTGGGCAGGTTTTTGACTTGCCAGTGGGTGCGCACGAGCGCACCCGGTGGGTGTAGCCCCCGAGCATGCAGAGGAGTAGAATACTCCTTTAGAGGTTTTTTGAAAGGGAGAACTCTAAGGGCCCTGGCCTTCTTTTGTTGCCCACAGTGTGTTCTGGGAACGATGATTCCTTCTTGTCGAGGTTGGACCCTTTGCGGGTATGGCCGTGAGTTTTGGTGGTTCGTTAGCTAGATAGTTCGATTGGGGTCTAGGCATCCCATTCACGGGGATCCTGCTAGGGTCAGCATGGCTGAGACCCGATCATGGACCGAGATGTCCATGGTGGTCGTGCACCTGGGTATTGGCTGCTTGTGGGGCCTATCCCCTCTGTCCCTCATCATAAGGGTGCTTGGTGTGGCTGTCGAACCTGTTGATGGGCCAACCATCAAACTCCTGGGCCCGAACGGGCCATAGAGGTGTTTTTATCCATATTCTTCTTACTCGTAACGAGTCATGGCCCACCTAGGGAGGCAAAATGTCTAGCGTGTCTTCCGAGGGAGAGGAAAGGGATTGTGTACGCATATCCCGTGGCGTGATGTTATAGCATGAAAGGACCAAAATGCCCAAGAGAGGGGTGAATTGGGCTAATTCTAAATTCTTTGCAATAATTAAGTCCTACACGTAGCACACTTCACCCCTTGTGCCTCGAATATGATTCTATTGATTTACCGCACAAAAGTTTATTACCCTAAGTTCTAATTCTACTCTAGCATGGCAATTCTAGTTATGTAAAGACAAGAAATGAATTACTCGAATGTAAATGCTTAAAGTAAAGAGAAGGAAAGGAACGTGGCAATGTTTTGCCGAGGTATCGGAGAGTCGCCACTCCCCACTAGTCCTCGTCAGAGCACCCGCACAAGGGTGTAGCTCCCCCTTGATCCACACAAGGATCAAGTGCTCTCCATGGGCTAATTCTTTGATACTCTATCACAGTAAATCACCCACAACCGCTCACAACTCTAGTTGGGTCATCCACAAGCTCCGCCGGATGATCACCAAACTCTCAATCACCATCGAGCCGTCTAGGTGATGGCGATCACCAAGAGTAACAAGCACAAACTCTCACTTGACCACAACAAGCCTAATGAGAAGGGTGGATGCACACTTGCTACTCTCCTTGCACTAATGAGGACTTAATCTTGGATTCTCATATCTCAAACACCTCACTAGGCTCTTGCTCTCCTTTGCACTCTCAAGGTTGTTTCTTAGCTGAACAAATGGGCAAGAGACCACCCTTGGATGAGTGGAGTAAGTATTTATACCCCCTCATTCAAAACATAACGTTTCAAGGCTAAGTCATCACTCTGCGGGTGACCAGATGCTCCGGTTAGGGTGATTAGAGGCTCTGATCAGTTATCCCCACCATTGTGTCAAAAAGAGCCATTAAGTTCTGATTGAACTCTGACCTACGTCCGATCAACACTGACCGGACGTGTCTGGTCAGTAAAAATGCTCTCTAGAACCTTACTGATGTTGACCAGACGCTGGTACCCAGAGTCCGATTACTTCGCTATTCAGCGTTCGGTCAGTTACCAAATCCTGACCAGCGTCCAATCAGCACTGACCGGACACGTCCGATTAGGAAACTCCCGCTCTAGAACCTCTCTGTAGTTGACCGGACATAGGCACCCAGCATCCAGTCACTTTTCACTCAGCATTCAGTCACAACTAGATGACTTTAGTTGATCAAATGAACTGACCAGACTCACCCTTCAGCGTCCAGTCAGTCATTTGACCCTCCATTCACTTCCAACTCAAAATCCTATGTGAATGAAGTTTACTCCATTTGATCTTAGGGCTACTTCTAAGCTACCTAGTGCTAGATTTGATAAGTGTGCACCACACCTAACCCACTAGACTCACCTTGGTCAAGCTACTAGTCCATACCACCCTTCATAGTACGGCCAAAGGGAAAAACAAAGTCCTAAACTACTCTAAATGTCTCTTCAACACCAAACGACACTTAGAACTAGTCCATTCTTAACCTTGTCATCCATCCTTTGAAAACCGAAATGATTTCCATCGACGGGGGCATGACAACCATGATTACCCAATCAATTGCCATTATCATGACCTAACTCAAATTACATCTACAAAACACACATTAGTCATAGTAATCTTGTGTCGTCATTAATCACCAAAACCTAACTAGGGGCCTAGATGCTTTCATAACAGATCATGGTGGGCGCGGAGATTTAGGTGGATGGTTGGTTTCCTCATGTCTATCTCCCCTATAAAACCAGAGGGTTTGCCCCTAGGGTTTCATACCTTGCCTTCTTGCCTTCGCATCTACAGCCTCTACCGTCAATCGTTCAGGCCTCCTACATCCACGTCTAGGCCATCGTTGAGCTCATGTTCACCCGCTCCCATCTTCTAATGGATCCGTGGTGCCGCTCTGACATCACGTCCTAGCATTTGGAGGGCCTCATCCATCGTGGTCTTCTCTACGCGTGGACCACGGATGAGTGGCAGCTGCCCGATGAGGAGGACGTACCATTGCTGCTCACCGGCTACATGGTGTCGTTCGCGCACTTCCATGAGCATGCTCATAAATTTCTTCGAGGGCTGCTGCACTACAACAAGATTGAGCTGCAACACCTCAATCCCATTGGAATCCAGCACATGGCAGCATTTGTTGACCTATGTGAGGGATTCCTAGGGATTCATCCCCACTTTGATCTATGGTGGTACTTCTTCACCGTCACCCTCTAGAAGAAGAGGGAGAAGAAGCATGAGCTGAATACACCGATGGAATGCGCCGGCATCCACCTCCGGAACAACCGGGTCAGCGAGTACCCATCGATGTGGCCGTTGACCTCCAATAAAGGGTAGCATTCACATTTGTTCTATCTCAAGAACGACATTGCTGCCCCCTGTCGAAGTTCTATGGGCGCCTAATCGAAGAGGCCCTGGATTCATGGAAGTGGGGTGTCCCGGAGAATGATAAGAAGAAGATTCGTGACCACCTCACCACCATTCATATCCTAAAGGAGAGGGGTCTAAAGGGATTAGGCATAATCAGGGCCTACCATGCGAGGAGGGTGGCGCCGCTATGCGGTACGCGCTTCCGCTGTATGCGATGGTGACCGAGGTGTCATTCATCGGGATGGTGCTGGTTGAGGAAGCGCTCTCCTCCTCCGAAGTCATGCAGCGCATCATGGAGACAATGGAGCCTTCTTGGGACAACATAGGCATCCCTCTTGATTTTGTGTACTCGGTGTTGGGCACCCTCCGATGCGGCTAGAATCAGACTACATCACCTTCATAAGTTTCCTTTCCTGATGCATCCGCTTTAATTGATCTCCCGACCCCTTGACACTAATATTGAGATGGGGGGACCAGCCAAGGGACCTCATCCTTATGGATCTCCTAGCTCTGCTACCGAGGGATCTGTTCGTGAGGGTGGCGAATCACGCCGAGGCTGAGCGGCAGAGAAAGGCGAAAGAGGATGAGCAGAAGAAAAGGCAGCAGAAATTGTGGCGCGCGGGAGCGAGGGGAGGACACTGACAACAATGATGATGATGATGAGGAAGATGACAACGAGGTAGTCGATGACATTGAGTGGGATGACCTAGAGAGCGAGGATGTGTTGACGGGTATCCGCTGGTCTTTGCAGGAGTCAAGGCCCTTCCGATTTTATGGAGGGGAGGGCACGTCCGTGGGGCCAGCGAAGATGGGCCAGACCGTCGGCCTACCCTAGGAACCAACAGGGGTCGACGGATCTGTCGTCGCCCCCGAGGTGTCGGTGGACAGGGGTGGCTCTACCATCGCGCCCCAAGATGCAAGGGGAGCGAGCCCCTCTGCCTAAGAGCAGGGGCGAGCACGAAATGGCCCCATCTCGACATGGTGGAGCAGGGGTCTAGGGGTTCACCCCCCAAACATATCTGCCATCTAATAGCGCCAATGTAAGTCACCAGCTCCTTTGTTTTTCTTTGTTCTTCTCTGTTTTCATCGTGACTTATGCTTTTCTTTCTTCACAGCGTTGTGAAGTGGTGGAATACTTTAGCACTGGCGTTAGAGAAGGGTGTCGCCCTTCTAGCGGGGCAGCAGCTATTAGTTGGTGCCACACCTATTTTGGGCAGGAGCGACACCAGTGTGACTGCCTCGCTGATCGGTCATGCACCGCCCACGATGGCACCCATGCCCTCGATGGGACAAGCGGGCGCTGTGGCTTGAGGGATGCCCTTGGAGATCGCTGAGTAGCTGGCGACAAAGGTGATACCACTACCGATGATGGGGCGGATGGAGCTGCTGGCTATGCTTGTGGCGCCGACTATGGCTGGTGCGACGCCGCCGATCGAGGCCCCACTGACGCAGGCAAAGGTGGCAACAACTGTGACAGGCTGGACACAACCAGATGGAAGCATGGCAGGGCTCGAGGCAGCGGCATGACCCATGCCACCGATGACCCAAGTGATGGCACCTAACATGGGCTGGACGGAGGGGGACATGGCCAAGGGGTCCTCGGACATTGTGGTGGTGGTAGAGAGGATCACCGGGGAATTGTCCCTAGCCTAGACATCGAGGGGCAGCCACTCACCCGCTCAGGACAAGCCCCTATTCCGGTGGATGAATCCACAGGGCCCGATGTCGACACTCTTCACCCTCAACGATGCCGTTGAGAGCATGGAGCGAGAGAGTCTCGACGAGGGGATTGCGGCTGTGCTAGAAGCTTTGAACCATTCTAGGGGTGCCCTATGCGAAGTTGTCATTCCTACTAGCCGGGTATTCATTTGATCTTGCTTTTCACTCACCTTCTTCTTTCTTTATGTATTTTTGTGTTCTGACCATCATCTTTTTTTAGTCCCTTATCGCTCACAGCTGGGAGAATTCCTAGTTCCTTCGCGAGCAGAAGGAGAACTAGGACCGCCTCATCGAAGAGGCGTGGCTATGTAGGGATGTGACCACCCAGCGTGTTGCCATCTAGCAGAGGGTTGCTGTGCTGACTCCCCTTGCTGAGGAGGCAGACAATCTCTGACTACTAGAGGCCAAGGCCCATCGGCATGAGGAGGAGACCAAGAGGGCATTCGAGGCCCTATCGGTGAGAGCACGGCAAGATGACAAGGAGGCCACTAGAGTTAGGAGGGAGTGGGACAAGCTGCTTTAGAGGGACACCAAGACCTGTCGGTGGATCCTTGACCTTCTGGCCAAGGCTGAGAAGGAGCGGGAGCTAAAGCTAGTAGCCGAGGAGAAACTTGTAGACCTAGAGCTGAGGGTGAGTCTAGATGCTGAGGCGGTCACCTAGCTACATAAGGAGCAAGATGAGCTACTCCAAACCGTGGGGAGGCTCCACTCGGAGCATGACCAGGTCATCTCAGAGCACAATGAGGCATAGCAGAGGATCGGCTCCCTCTAGGCCAAGCTCGAAACCACAACAACTCAGAGGCTGGAGGCCAAGGGCGTCTCTATCGGGCTGGCCACAGAGCTCACCAAGGTGAGGAGGAACCTTTAGGTGGAGAGTGATGAGCTTGGTATCCTGAGCACCACCCTCAGAGTGGTCTGTGATGACCTGGAGGTGGTGCGGTCAAAGGGGACCAGTTTGTGTGCGGCCCATGCTGTCGAGATCATGGCACGGGTGTGCCAGCTCGAGAGGGACGCCCTTCGCACTAGGGTCCATCAATTATTCATGATTGCTCGTTCTTATTATGGGGACAGCATCGACCTAGAGACAATTAGCATCGGCTTCACACCTGGCTACACTGACGCCGAGCTAGACGAGATAGAGGCGGTGGTGGCTCCTCTTTCATGGGACTTGGCAGACAAAATGGAAGACATAGTTCTACCCTAGAGGGGTTAGTTAGTTAGATAGGTCGAGTAATCGTTCATGTAACAAGCAAAAAAAACTCTGACCCTTCTACATGATCGCACAAACTTATCATTTTGTTTTGTTTGTCTAAGTTTGTTTTCCTCCCTTTTGTGTGTGGAAAGGGGTTCATGTGTTTTGACCCTTCCGTTTGCTAAAAAACATGGGGCCCGAGGTGTAGGAGGGAAACTCTGATCGTGCTGGTGAGTAAGAGTGCCATGGCTGCAGGGCGTAGGTTTCTCGTAGTCCAACCAGTAATGCTCAATCACTTGTTTAGGCAGACCTTGCCACTAGATTTATCATGAGGAAGAGGTCAGGCGCGACGGCTATTTTAGAAAGGGTGTGTTGGATTCATAAACCTAGGGTCCCTAATGGGCCCGCTTCCTAGCAAAAGCTCAGCTCGGCAGATGGCATTACAAACAACGCGTAAACTCCTAGGCCAGCCCAGATACCTAACGATAGGCTAGAAGAGTGATCTAGTCTCTGACCTAAAGGCCTAGCCAAGGAGAGGGACAACGCTTGCTTTCGACTCTGACCAGAAGGCCTGGCCAAGGAGGGGACAACGCTCTCTTCTAACTCTAACCTACTTCTCTGACCAGAAGGCCTAGACAAGGAGGGGATGGCGCTCACTTCTGACTCTGACCCACCTCTCTGACCGAAAGGCCTGGCCAAGGAGGGGTCGACATTCACTTTTGGCTCTAACCCACTTCTCTGACCAGGAATACACCAAACCTCTGCTTATGGCTCTTCTCCAACCGGTGTGGTCGGAGCCAACTAGGAACGATCGGCCAGGGACACCCGCTTGGTGAGGACCCAAGACATCAGGCGGAGCAGATAAGGTAAGTTGCTCAAGTCAACTGCAATACCAAGGACCATACCCTGCACACCTGCAAGATAGTATCGTTAGGCCATGTCAGAAAGGTACTTTGTAGCCTTCCAGACATGTCAGAACACAAACAGTATTATAGGCGCCGACATTTGTCCTATAGTATGGTAGGCGCCGACATTTGCCATACCAGAAGAACACGATGGAGCCTACCACATGCATCTGGGCATCAACAGTATTGTGGGCGCTGATAAACTATCTTGTACCTGATGGTGTGGGCAACAAGACTAGGGCACACACTCTCTCTCTCTTGAACTTGTAAGGTTGTCCCCTTCAACTATAAAAGAGGATGCACTCTCTTCCAAAAATGATGGATCATTCCGACTCTCTCTCTAGCTTTAGACATTCTGAGCACTCGAACAGCTTCACAGCTCTAGAACTCTAAAGCTGCATAGAGCATACGTTCCAACACTTAGCGCACATAGGAGCTCCCATCACTCTTGGTCCTTCAGTCTAGAGTCCGACTGAACTTCTAACACCCCATCTTATTCCCACTCGTTTGTAACTCCACAACAAACTTTGAGCACCTGGGCTTAGGAATAAAGTCACTAACCAACTCAAACTAGACATAGGGCATATTGCCTGAACTAGTATAAATCCTATGTCATTGAAAGTTAGGCCACATCCGATCACAACATACGACAAAACTACAAATATTTATGTATTGGTCACTTTTCGCATCAATAGGGTGTATTTATACCCTTATCAGCCCCCGAGTGAGATCCGACCCCTTGCCGTTGCTGGGGTCAGGTGTCACTAAAGATCATAGAGAGGATAGTAAAATTAGTAGGAGAAAAAGTCTTTTTTTTCATACGTACCCCCTCCCTAGGATTCGAGCTATTGTTCTATGACCACGCGTTTGGTCTCCTTGCGAGTCCAACTTTCGTTGAGCCCCCTCATATAGCGGGGGTTCGATCAAGGGTTGGCTTGACTTTGTGACTGTTACCCCATCCATGGTTTCCATAATCGTGGGGGTTGAGCTAACATTACTTGCCTCGATGGCTCAAGTGATGCGTTCAGTGAGCTCGCTAACGTGTATGTTAGAGTGGAGTCTAGGTTTGTCGTTCACGATGGGCTCAGCAGAGTCTTCATGTGATGTTCCACTGTTCCATAACCCGCCTTCCAATAGATGCCCCCTCAATGGGGATTCTATGGGCTCGGTGGGGAACTAGGATCAAACGAGAAGGTTGAGATGACCCTGTCCGCTTCTAGGTGGGTCAGGCAAAGGCCGCTGGGGCTCATCTGCATTTTCTCCCCTAGCTCTTGTTTGATGTGAGGCAGCCTCGGGCGTTCTATCGGTCAGCCTTTGAACCCTGGTCTCCCAATTTAGGGTCATGTGGCTTGAGCCCCCGAGCCTTGTGAGGCTTGGTAGGGGTTGGCCATTTTTGTGTGTTACCCTGCCCTCGATTTCTGTAGCTGAAGGTGACTCGTCGTTTGTTTGCGGCCGCATGTTCGGTCTCTTTGTGATGTTGAGCCCCCATGCATAGTAGAGGTCTGGTCAAGGGGTTGGTTTGTCTTGTGATCGTCATCCCTCATGCGTCCATTCGCTAGAACGGAGGGGTTGAGCCGTGTCGTGCTTTCCTTACTGGACGGAGTATGGTGCTCGATGAGTTGTTAACGAGCTTGTTCAAGTGGAGCCCCAACATCCCGTTCATGGGGACTTGATTCAAGGTCAGCTGGTGACTGACTCTAGATTCTTAGCAGCCGGTCCATATAGTTCCCAGATCCGTTCGACCGGTCTGAGGGCTTGATGCCTTTCTTCAGGGAAAAACCATGGACCATGCATCATCCAAGACTCGAAACGAGGGTCGGTACGCCCAAGGCGCTCTGTGCGCTTTGGGTATTGGCCGCTAGCGGGTCTGTCTTTAACATCCCCTCACTCTAGGGTGCCCTAGAGTAGCCATGAACCCATTGGTGGGCCAGCCTTCAAACTCCTGAGCGTTAATGGGCCGTAGGAGCATTTTTAGCTCCGTATCCCACTTACCTGCGGTGGCCTATAGTCTTTGAAGGTGAACCGTCGCTCGGCGGATCCTTTGCGGAGAAGATTTGGATAGGCATGTGCTTGTTTTTTAACAACTTCCTGGAACCGTTCAATCGACCTAGGTACAGGTTTTACCTTGATGATAAGAGTGATGGGTTCGGGAAGCTCTTATCGAATATGATTGAGCGGGATCCAGTTCCGTTGTTTGTGATGGGGTCAGCATGACCCGCATGGGGCATCCTGCTGCTCCCTACCTATTTCACGGCGTCAGTTAAGCGGTCCGATTGACTTGTGTTACCTATTGGGACAAGGTTTTTCTGTGGAGATAGAGAATGAGAACTTCCCACACGAGAATTTAGTTTAGGTAGATAAACCAAGTGGCGAACTTGTAAAAATGGACAAGCTCTTAAATTTTGCTATAGCAAACAACTTTTTAGTTCTTCTCCCATTTTTGTATAAAAAGGTTAGTGCATTCCGACCCTTTTTGTCGTTAAGGCCATAAAAGTTCAGGATGCGGGTGAGCCAGTTCTGATCACTCTAGTGAGCAGAGACGCCATCGCCGCTGGGGCATGGGTTTCTCGAAGCTCGGCCAGTTATACTCAGAGCCTGTTCCCATAAACCTAGCTCCTAGGTTTTAATGTGGAAGGGGGGTCGGGCACTAAGAATGTTTGCTAGGTGGATAGATTTTTAAAACGTACCGGCCCTTTCCATGCCTAAGGCCAAAAAAGCCCAGGGTGCGGAAAAGAAACTCTCATTACGCTGGTGAGCCAAGACACCATAGCGCTAGGGCGTAGGTTTCTCGTGGTCCGACCAATTTTACTCAGGGTTTATTTTCACACACTTTGCTTTTGGGTCTGAATCATGAAAAAGGGGGCGAACGTAGAGATTATCTACTAGATAGATATGTCCTTGTTAGCCCTCGAGTGAGGCCCAACCCCCCATCGTTTGTTGGGGTTGGGTGTCACAAAAGATCAGGGAGTTCGACAGCGAAACTAATAATAAGTGAAAATATGCATTCATTAAGGTTAAAGTGACATAGCTGCTCAATGTTTCTGGCATTTGATGAAGACCTCGTCGTTGATGGTTTTGAGCTTATAGGCGCCTAGCCGAGGCATCTCTGTGACAACACGCAGTCCTTCCTACAGCGAGGAGAGCTTGTGGCGGTCCTTGCATACTTGGCCGAGCGAAGGAGGGCGACATCACGTGCTTTGTCTAGCTAGGCTCCGTCCTATGCTCCCCCTTGTTAGAACTTCCGGACAAGAACCGCTTCAAGATAACACAGTCCTTGTAGAGATGCTTGACGGGGAAGGCATGGTTCGGGCATGGCCCTTCAAGCAGCTTCTCGAAGTGGCTCAAGGTGCCCTCCGCCAGCTTTTTGGCCCCCTGTGCGGTCGGCGTTGGCCACTAGCAAGCTCCTGCATCGCCGCTTGTTCTTCCATTTGTGGGGAGGCTTGGAGGCACCTTCGTTGGTGTCCTTGTCCCACTTTGCCTTGCCCTTGAGGGTCTATCGGCCAAAGGCCTAAGGTCCTATCAAGTCGGGGCTCGAGGTTCGGTCTTCACCGTTGTCATAGCATCCGCCACGGCATGGATGGTAGCCTTGACTAGCCCCCTCCTTCGTGTCGTCGTAGGCACGCCTACAGGCATCGAGAGTGTCACGCGCATCATGGTGGAGGCCGAGATGCTCATGTACTAGAACCATGGTGCGCGGCCCACCGCCCTGTTGGGCCTGATGGATCGGTACGTCCTTGTCAGGTTGTTCTAAGGGTGCTTCACGAATGCGAGTGTCGGGGGTGTCACGCGTGTCACGGTGGAGCTTGAGATGCTCGTGCACCGAATCCACGGTGCGCGGCCTTCCGTAGTCGAGGCTGGGGGCTAGTTGCTTTCAGGAGCGCGGACCTCCGTCATAGGTAGTTGTAGCTCCTTGGGCGCCTCGGTGATTGCATCTAGGCCGGTGAAGAGGAGGGGTTGTGTGGCAGTGGAAAGCCACACCAACTCTCCCTCCATCATGATGACAAAGTCTAGGTTCCCAAAATGCACGCGCGCACCCAGGACCTAGCTGACGTTGGGATTAGCCATCCGAGGCCTGGTGTTGATGTCGAAACGCGCAAAAAGACCCCTACCTGGTGCACCAACTGTTGGTGTTTTGAGTAAGCACCGACTAGTAAATTTAGATATTGCGCGTCTGACCCGGATGGTGTGCTAAGATGACACAAGGATTATACTAGTTTGAGTCGAATGTCCCTATGTCCAGTTTCAAGCTGCTCATGTTACTAGCATTGAGTTTATAGTAGGGGGTTACAAGTTGGCGAGAGAGAGAGGTAGCTCCCAAGTCTCTAGTGTGATGCGGTGTGTTTGTTCGATGAATCGCCCCCTCGGTGGGACGCCCCGCTTTCCCTTTTATAGGTCAAGGGGAAGTAGGAGTTTACACCTGAAGGGAGGAGGAAAAAGGAAAGAAAAATAAGGCTTTCGGAGGTGCGCCGTCCTCCTGTTCATGTGGATCTTGCTAACACTATAGATCATGGTGGCAGCGGTGTTGTACCAGGGTCCTATTGGCCGCTGCAGCTTACATGCGGGTGTCGTGCGCCATTCTTGTCTTCCGTCCCATCCGAGCGGACGGAATGGTCAGAGGGTCCCCTAACAGAAAGCCATGCGGGGGCCAGTGGTACAGTGCCGGTCAACTGACGCCGGTTTGACTGATGTTGGACGGTGGTCAGGCAGGGAGTTGGTAGCACAGTGACCACGTGTCTGTCACTGTGGACGATGTGAGTTCACTGGAATGACATGTCGTAGGGACGGGTCATGCTAAGATGTGGCCGCTCCCTGCACGATGTCAGAAGTTTGACTTTGAGTGGTACTTTCTGACCCATAGTGGTTGGCGGCGACGTGAGCTTCTGTTAAGAACTGTGTTCGAGGGATCAGGCGAGGCGGAGCCTACCCTCAGATGTTGGCCAAGGCAGAGCTGGCCCTTAGGGGTCGGTCGAGGCAGAGCCTACCCCTAGGAGTTAGCCGAAGCGAAGCCAGCCCATGGACATCGGGCGAGACGAAGCTAGCCCTTAGGGGTCGGGCGAGGTGGAGCCTACCCCCGGGAGTTAGCCAAAGTGGAGCCAGCCCTCAGACGTCGGGTGAGGCAGAGCTGGCCCTTAGATGTCGGGCAAGGCGAAGCCAACCTTTGAGGGTCAGACGAGACGGAGTTAGCCCTTGGGAGTTAGCTGAGGTAGAGCCAACCCTTAGGGGTCGGACGAGGCAGAGCCCATGGCCTTAGTGTCCAATGAGGCGGAGCCAACCCTCGGGGTCGGACAAGGCGGAGCCCCTGCCCTCGGTGGTCAGACGAGGTGGAACCCAGCAAGAGGTGTAGTCGCGCCCTTGACCGCTCTGATGAATTATGAGGGTTATTAGCTCCTCTTTGGGTACCCTAGTATTGGTCCCCGACACTTGGCCAGCAAAAGTGGCAATGCGAAGGCTTGCTTGTATTCATTGAATGTTGAGGTGTCAAGCTCATAACTTTCGATTGGCGTGTCCCACATCTTCAGCAGTAGATCGTTACATGTTACAAGTTTGATTTCCGGCTTCACAACCCTCTTCTTGTTTTAGCCGCCAACCAACTACTCCTAGGAGGGACCAGGGATGCATCATCCTATCTAGAGACATGGAGTCTGGGCAGCGAGGCAAGCAACGGGAGCTGGAGTGGCAACATAATGGAGCTAAGGAAGTTGTCTAATCATGCTTCATTAGGCACGCAAGGGTCCACCCAGTGGCAGATGCAGAACAGGATTGAAGGCGAGGGCTGGTCTCTTCTTCTTCCTCTCTCTCTCTCTCTCTCCATTTTCTTCTTTCCTCCACCTCTTCTTCTCCCTCACCCTCCCCATATTTCCATTGATGCACCAGCTATAGGGGGGCTAGAGCCCCCCCAGCCCTCCTGTAGATCCGCCCCTGGGTCCACCTAAGGCTACGGCAACGACTGAGTTGTGGTCCGAGATACGTCCAGCGGAGCGACCAATGCTCCTTCCATGCTTAAAGTATCAACATCACAAGGAGCTTTAGAGTCAGGCACCCGAGGAGATTGGCACAACAACTCTCCATGCTGGGGGTAGCACCACTGTAGTCCCCCTCCCACTTCCCACGCGCATCGCATGTGCAACACACGATCTATTATTGAAACATTCAGATGCAACACTTACAACATACTCCCTCTGTCCCGCAATGAATGACGTCGGGGAGTAGCATTTGAATGTCTCCGTTCACACCGTGTGCCATGTATCTGGATCTCCCTCAGTCCACATTCACGCAATCACCGATGTACCTGCTGAGAAGCTCGGACGTCCATCTTTCTGGGACAGAGGGAGTACATCTAAAGAGATGAGACACTTGAAACATCCTTCTGAAACACTTGCAAAAAACGTCCGAAAAACACTTGAAAACCGTTGCAAACATACAAACGTTCGAATAAAACACTTGCAACATCCAGATAAATACAATTGCAATATGCGTCTAAAAACACAGATGAAACATTGAGAACAAACGCTTGCAACATACGTGTACAACTATTGCAACATATGAAACATCCTAATCCACTTTGCAACATCCATCTGAGACACTTACAATATATCTCTGAAACATCCGAAACACTTGAAACATACGCTTGCAACATGCATGTTTCAATCTTCTTCTTCCGTACGACGCAGAGTAGAGCGGCGAACGACCGGTGCCGGCCAGCGGGGCGGCTGAGGATGGTGGTGCGGCCAGGCCAACAACGACCCCCTCTCCTGGTTGCATGGCCACACACGGCGTCCGAGTGCCTGCGCGGTCACTGCTGGGTTGGCCCGGCCAGCCAGCAGCACCGCGCACGCGGCCAGACCCCTGCGTCGGCGAGGAGGCTCGCCAGCTCGTTGGAGGCGGCCGTGACGAGCAGGTAGCGCGGGTGCGGTGGTGGAGAACACGGCGATACGAAGTGGGGAAGTCGTCAAAGCGTTCAGGTTTTTAGAAGTCGTAGAAGTCGTCTAGCAGGTTTATTGGCCTCATCCACGGGCCCAGAAAGCAAACGCCCGGATGGATGGACGCCCAAATAACACCTATTCATTCAAGATAATTTACTCTGTAGCAATTAAAAAAAAGATAATTTACTCTGTCTTAAGGTACAAAAACGCTGGATGACCGGAGAGGTCCGAGCATGCATGCTGCATGCACATGGCGCGTACGCATCGGCTATCATCCTATCATGTCACTGTTGTCTACCTGTTAAGTCTGTGCCTTTGTACGTGGGACGGTGATTATATTAGCACGGCCCGGCTGCCACAACTGATCGAGCTGTAGCACCATAATAATCATAGTGTGTCTGCATCAACTTTGCGGCACGGCGCATCAAAGTGGCACCGCCGATGGCTACGTCTAACGCGGTAATGTTGACCCAAATCTTCATGTGCTCAGCAGCTTAAAGAACCTTCTGGATACATATTATATATATATATATATATATATATATATATATATATATATATATCTTCGGTCCCGTTCGGCTGGCAGAATTTTGGCTGAAACTGGCTGAAAAACAATGTTCTGGCTAAATTATTGTGAGATAAAAACACTGTACCGGCTGAAAAAAGAAGCCGAATAACGAATATGGGGTAAGCCGAATGGAGCCTTTGATTGGCCTTCTCTCTTAAGGAAGAGTTTTGGATGCACTTCTTTGTAATTTATTACATAACAAAGCATATTTCATTTGGATCCACTTCATGGCACGATGGCTTGAGTACTGCACGCCAATATTACATAACAAAGCATATTACATTGACGTACCAATGAACCCTGCAAGACCTTGGCGTCTCCAAGGCTCCCATCGATTTTCTTTGACTGATGGTTTTGTAGTATAACAAAAACATCATCGTAACAATGCGATGAGCAGAGTTTTTTCCCCCCACGAACTTACCTTAGTGCGAGTTTCATTAAGAGAAAGATAGAGGCTCCGATAGTATAGGGTTTCAATTTTTGAGATAGTTTAAACTAAAATGGCAAGTGTCTAAATATGACACAGTACATTGCTTATGCTCTTCTACATTGTTGTTCATTTTATTGTTTTAAAAACAAACTAGATAGCAAAGTTGCTGATTATACTCCTTCCATTCTATAAAGAATGGGAGCCTCACTTATGGAGGACCAAACAATTTCAACCATGATTAACCTAGTGATACTTATTAAATATAAAAAATTGTAGCATTTTCTAAAAATAGATATTTAATAAATTTAGGATTGTTTGACTCATCTGTAAACAGTTATACATTATTTTTGGAACAAAGGGAGTATTAAAAAAGTTAAACCCATATAGGATCTTAAAATTATGTGACCTCGTAATCCTATCTCCTACCTATCTAAAACGGGCTAGGAGAAGTAAAGATTTTGCGTACCTTTGGCATCCATAACTAGCATAGAGCACTCTTGGAACGCGCTGGACAATAAAAGCCCGATTTACTGCCAATTTAAACCCAATAGGAGGTTATAAGTTTCTGGCATAAACTCCCCACAGGAATTCCAGGAACCATTCAAATGCCTTAGGCCGTATTTGGGGCAGCGTATGCTCAGCTTCTGAGTGGAATAAGCAAGTAATCCTGCACAAACGGCCTGCGATCAGTGTCCAGTCGCGAACGCGCTTCCGCGATCTTCCGTCGCCAGCAACCTATCCGAAATCGCGAGCCTTACCCCGTTTTTCCTAAATCGCGATGGCTTTTCCTCTCCCTGCCCCTCCCTCCATGCTCCCGTTCGCTCCCTCCTCGACGCCGCCTGCCATTCCGCATTGCCTGCTCGCCCGGCCCTCCCTCCTCTCTCCAGATTCGCCGCCTCCCATTCCCCAACGCCTGCTCTAGCCTCCCATTCCCCAACGCCTGCTCGCCTCCCGGCGCCCCTTCCTCCCCTCCCTCTCTCAGGCCCCTCAGCGCGGCCCTCCGGCGAGCACGCGCCCCCGGCGGGACCGAGGCGGGCACGCGGCACCCCGGCAAGAGCGAGCCAGGTCTCCTGGCGGGCGCGCGGGGCCCGTCCCCCTCCTCCGGCAGTGGCGTCGTGCAGGTCCCGGCCCCCCTCCTCCAACGGTGGCAGCGCTCGTGCTGGGGAGCGGCAGATCCGGCTCCGGTGCAACGGATCCAGCACGGGAGCGGCGGATCCGACTCCGGCACGGCAGATCCAGCACGAGAGCAGCGGATCCGACTCCGGCGCGGCGGATCTAGCAAGGGCTCCATCCCCACCGTCGGCTGCCGCTCCATCCCCACTGCCGGTTGCCGCTCCATCCCCACTGCAGCGCATGTCATTTTTTTATCTTAATGGAACCATATTGCCATCTGAAACTTCAAAAATATTGGCACCATTGCCTTCAGATCATTGTGACGAACTAAAAAAAAGTATTATCAACCTTAAGGGTACATAGGTCAATTTACATCCAGGACAGATAATCTATTAGAAATAATCAGGACAACCAAACGTCTAGCTTATTTAGACAACAGTTTCTCCAGATCATGGCTTATCAGATAAGTCTGCTCAGCTTAGGGCAGTCCCAATGGTGCATTGATGATGGTTTCTATCTTTATTAAATGACTTACCACGTAGGTAAAACGCTGACATGGCAACGTAATTAATGAAGAAAGAGAGCAAAAATCATAGAAATAGTTTCTTCATGAAGAAATCAGGTCTACTCTTGACCCAATGCACCAAGAAATCATGAAATCGCCATTGGGGAGAAACCACCAGTTTCTAGAGAGCTCGTGTCGCACTCCCATTGGAGGAAGAAGATAGAGTTGGGAGAGAGAAAGAGAAAATAATTATTACTCATAGAAACCATGGGTTGGAAAGCAGTATTTTTTTGGTGCGATATCCTATGTTTTAGAAACTACTAGTTTCTTTCATTGGAACTGCCCTTATAAGCGAGACTCAGAAAAACTAAAACAAACAGGACCTTAATTGCAGGCTTCAGCTGAGTACGTACAAGATTTTCGCATGAATCTTGATGGCATTAAACACTGGCCGAAACGGGGATCTATCCATCCATCCTCCCCCGATCCCAAAAGGGCGGGGAGAGAGATCTCTGAGGAAGAAACAAACGAACAAATACAGGTCCACCTCATCCGCCAGAAAGCGAACTCGCCACATTTTCAGGCGACTGAAAAAAACAATCATTCCTTTGGCTGGCCCATCGTCCATCACGGAGTCTCATCTTTCTGCAACAAAAGCACAGCGTACTGTACTCGTATACCCTCGTCTACGGGTATCTACATACAGTGAACTGTACAGTGTGTCTCAGGATAAAATACGGTTATAAAGCAGCCGAGGCAGTGCCCACCTCCCCACCAGTTACCATCGCCAGTAGGAGCAAACTGAGAGGAGACAGGGGGCACAGTTGGAGAGAGGGAGGCAGAAGGAGCACGGGAGCAGGGAAGGTAGAGAGAGAAAGCTCCAAGCCTCCAATCTCTCCTCTCGCCTCCGCCCTAGCTGCCAAGGCTCTTGATTGATTCCAATCCACCTAAAACAAAAATGTGAGTTCTCATCCTCTCCTCTCCTGTCCCGCGAGAGTTTTTTACTGGTTTTTGTTTCGTTGATGGGATATGTTTGCGCGACGATCTGTTTCGCTGTTCGCGTGTTTTTGATTGCGGGGGTGCGCGGCGACGGATTGGAGCTGTCATGTCAGGCTTCATCTTTCTGCCCAGAAGAAGTTCCTCCTGGGTTGGGAGGAGTAAATGAGCGGCGCCTTCCCTCTTCCCTGTGGATACGTAGTACATGCTCTTCCTCTGGGTGGAATTTATGGCGACTCGGACGCCACGCTGCTTTTAGTAGTAACCAATGCAGGTTCCTCCTCAGGGCCTGGAAGCTGCAATCCTTTTTTTGGCAACGAGATTTGGTCCTCGCCTCCCCTCCGTTTCTTCCTGCTCAGATCTGTCCGCGGCGCAGGGCTCGCACTCATGCCCGCCCGCCCGCGCTACCAAATGCGCTTCTTTTTTTTAATGGTTGATGCAGCGAACTGATCGTTGGTGGTATTTCTTTTTCTCTCCCGCAGACTGGCGATTCAAGATTGGGTGCGAGAGCGCGACGTCTCAGCTGGGATATCCAGGAATCCAGAATTAACGGCGGCGAAGATGTCTGGTAAGGGGACAAGCGATTCCTGTTCTGTCTTGGAAAAAAAATGCATTTTTTTGTTGGCATGATTAGCGCGGTGTCGTGCCCAATCTCTGTCTGCAGTGAGCCATGCGGAGGACATTGAGATATTTCTGTGCGACGGCAACTCGGAGGACGAGCGGCGGCGGCGCAAGATCGGCTCGCTGCGGCGGAAGGCCATCCACGCGCTCAAGAAGCGAGGGAGGCGTCGCGTCGACTTCCGCTTCCCGCCGCCGGCCATCTCCATCGAGGACGTCCGCGACGCCGAGGAGGAGCGCGCCGTCGCCTCGTTCCGGGACCGCCTCGCCGCGCACGGCCTCCTCCCCGAGAAGCATGATGACTACCACATGATGCTAAGGTCACATTTTAAATCCCGTCCCTTTATTTCGTTGCCTGCGTTTGGACGTGGTTTGTTGAATTCCAGTATCCAGTATTTGAAACTCGCGTCGCCTTGTTAATGTTTGGTTCAGGTTCCTGAAGGCCAGGAAGTTCGAAGCCGAGAAGGCAATGCAGATGTGGTCAGAGATGCTGAAATGGAGGAAGGAGTTCGGAACTGACACGATCCTTGAGGTGATCACTGTGAAGTTTGGACTGCAAGCAGTACTTGGGAAATACTAGTCTTTGTTTGATATACTAATACTCTGCTGTGACTTCATGCGTTCAGGATTTTGTTTTTGAGGAACTGGATGATGTGCTGCGCTACTACCCTCAGGGCTACCATGGTGTTGACCGCGAGGGCCGGCCGGTGTACATCGAGAGGCTAGGGAAGGTGGATCCGAACAAGCTCATGCAGATCACGTCAGTGGATCGCTACATCAAGTACCATGTCCAGGAGTTTGAGAGGGCCTTCAGGGAGAGGTTCCCTGCCTGCACATTGGCTGCTAAGAGGCACATTGACTCCACCACTACCATCTTGGACGTCCAGGGTGTGGTATGTGAATGGTTCAGTTTGAACTGTGCTTACAGAATGCAGATCTGTTTGTAGTTTATTCAATTTGATTGTTTTCTGCAGGGGTTTAAGAATTTCTCCAAGACTGCAAGAGAACTAGTACACCGGATGCAGAAGATTGATAGTGACTATTATCCTGAGGTAATTATACTTTTGACTGGGTAATATGTTGTTAGGATATTTGCCTGGTGACCCAATCAAGTAAAATGTGATAAATGCAGACACTCCACCAAATGTTTGTCGTGAACGCTGGCAGTGGATTCAAGTGGATCTGGAATAGTGTGAAGGGCTTCCTTGACCCAAAAACTTCATCCAAGATTCATGTAAGTTCCATAAACTATATACCATCCTTAGTGGACACTTGTATTGTAGCACAATCATTAGTTTTCGTTTCGTCTGTGTAGGTGCTCGGTTCGAACTACCAGAGTAGGCTTCTTGAAGTAATAGATTCGAGGTAGGTGTGTACTCATGGGTAGCTTAGCTGTGTTCGTCTGAATTTGTTCTCTTTAGCTGTTTCCTAGCTTTAGCCCTCAGCATTTAATAATGCCTGAATTTTCTCAGTGAGTTGCCAGAATTCCTTGGTGGTTCATGCACATGTAGTGACAAGGGTGGTTGTCTTGGATCGAGCAAAGGGCCGTGGAATGATCCTTATATATTGAAGGTGCCATTTTCTGTGGTGTTTACATGAAAATAGTTCATCTAGATGCTGTCCTTGTTTTTCTATATACTGATAGACATTATTTGTAGCTGATCCACAATTTGGAAGCTGGATGCGTGAGGGAAATCAAACCTGTTTCTGAGGGGGACGAAAGAAGCAGCTCTTCCTTTCGGCTGGAACAGATGAAAGTAAGATTCTAAAATTACAGCCTTCATTAGTAGTATTGCAGGAAGCTGATTGCTTTTCTGGATTCTTGTTCTAAAACTACTACTATATTTTGCTCTTTCAGTGGCAGGGCATGTTAAGTGATACATCAAATGCTGAATCAGGATCTGATGTTGATGATTTTGGTCCGTCATTTGTTCATAAAGTTTCTGACTATTGGTGCTTGACTCCAGTTCATGAGGAAGTAAGTTTATCCATTTTCCTTTGTTCTCACAGTTGGATCTGATTTTCCCTGTGCTATTAGTCTTATGAACTGCATTTGTCATGCTGTCCTACTTGTGTCCATGGTACCTTGCAGTATATTGATTTTTTGGTATTTATTTCTGCCAAAGGTAAAGGGCACAGATTGTGCAACATACTTAAGCTGTGATGATCAAAGTCACCTGGATATGGCTCCTGAATCTTACCATGGAGTGCGACGAATTACTGAAATGGCGCAGAAACCAACGGCTGATTTCAGGCAATATTCCACCAACAGAAGGCCTCGTGATTTAGGTAATCTTCTTTTCCTATCGTTTTAGTTAATGGAGTTTTGCTTGTTAACATTTTAGTAAGGACATTGAAGATTGTGTATGATTTTCTCGTGTCATGTCACAGTAACCATACATTCCTGGTACCACAGACATAAAACTCTAGTAAACGATAGTGGAATTTCTACTGCGAAGATGGCTGTCATTGTCATAATATAACTTGGGAACAGAGGTGTGGTACCTGCCCAGTGTGCTGTATGGTACATGGTGTCCTCATGTAGGACTGATTCATTTACTATGATGTATACTTCATATGTTGAATTATCATGGTGGATGTACATTGTTAACATATTGCAGTTTATAATTTCCATGTGTTGTTAACCTTATTTGATATGCAATTAATAGCTCTGATAATATGCTTAATTTCTTTCCGTGGTTTACTTTGTCTGGGTTCTTTCTTTTATTGTGCACTACATCTTAGTAGGAACCTTTGCTGGAAGAAGCAAACGTGTCTTTTTTACTGCCTCTATTATTTGCAGCCATTGTTAAAATGTTCTGTTTTTTGCAGGGAACAATGCTCTTAATGTCAACGGCACTGTTCAAAGGGGCTGGGAAAATGTGGTGAAGCTAGTAGTTACAGCTTTGATCAAGCTCTTTTCCTTCATCCGGCTTTTCATCTCTAGAGCTGAGAGGAGGCTTGAGAACGTCAATCGCCCTGCTCCACCAGCAACCCCAGCAGCAGAGAAGCCAAAGCCTCGAGTCGTCAGTGATGAAGAGGTGTGTGCCTGCCTACAGCGTCTCGACAATCTCGAATCGCTGTACAATCACCTTGCCACCAAACCGCCGCAGATCCCAGAGGACAAGGAACTCATTCTGTTGAGCTCATTCGAGCGGATCAGATCTGTTGAGGCTGACCTTGAGAAGACCAAAAGAGTAAGCTCTTACGCTCTGTTATGAAAATCTAGGCTCCACATGTCTCAAATATCATAACATAGCGATCGATCATCTGAATACATGTTGATTTATTTTGCGCCATTTGAAAATCTAGCGTTTTGCAAGTCCTGATCCTTATCATTACTTGTTTGATTCCAGACGTTGAATGCGACCGTGGCGAAGCAGAAAGCATTGGTGGAGACTCTGGAATCTGTACAGGAGTCATCTAGAGTCAAGGTACAGTATACCGAACATTCCTTCATTCTCTTCCAATGTTCTGAACTGAATTACTCGTCAGTTTCAGTTGTTTGCTAATCTGAACACCCTTGTATGTCGCAGAAGCGGATGTTCTGTTCATAGGACATGGAGCTGAGCACCACCAGACCCCAAACCATGTCGTCGACATTAACCAACCAACCATCCGTGAAGCTGACGCCTGAAGCTGCCACCAGCCAGAGCCATTTTGGACCTCGCCACCACCGCCCTGCCGCTGACTTCTGAGGAGAGACAAACCAACCTTCACCAAAATGGAAGAGAAGACCGCCCTGCCTCAGTTGCTTCCTTCCATTCCCCCCCTTTTTTTTGTAGCTTCCATTTGGTTGTACTCTGCTGGTTGGCGCCCCGTCTGGTGCCTTTTTTGATTGGTGAATGCTGCGCCGGCGTGCTGGCCGGCCGCCGAGCGCCATGCCAAGTGTTGTGTTTTTTCTTTCTTTCTTGGCAAGACATCCATCTGATCTCGGGCAGAAATGCCAGATAGAGATGGTGCTAGTTGCTGTCGTATGGTTGGAGTCATTCTGTACTGAAGTAGTGAGTACTGACCCCGTGGCTAGAGCTGGGAGGAACACAGAGTGGCGAGCTTGGTATTCTGTACATGCCACCAACTGTGACTCTGGTGGTCTGCTAATACAGATTGTTATGACAGTGGTTGGTGTTCTGTGCTGGGATTTGTTGGTGGATTGGTTTGGGTCACCATGGTGGATGGTGGCCTGGTTGCTGGTGTAGACGTATAGACTTACGGTTGCATTTCATGGACTATGTACGAGGACTGTACGTGTGTACAGCATGGGCAGCACGGCAGGCCGCAGGCACAGCTGTGCTCGTCGGCAATGGCCAATGGCGAAGCAAAGGCAAGAAGGGCCCGGCCGTCGGCCGTCGCGTCCCGCCGACGATGCCGCGGCGCCCACCAGCGACCGCGAGGCGAGATGCCGCACGGCGGCAGGGTGAGGTCCGCCTGCCGTGGCGTTGCCGTCGGTCGGTCGGCCTGCCGGTCCGTCGGTGTGGTTGGTGTAAGTAGGGCCGCGCTGCCCGTGCGTGAAAACACGGAGTTTGTGGGCCCGAATGGTACAGTGGCCCGATGCTGAGATTGTTGTCGGATATATGGGTCGCAAGGCTTGTGGCCCAAAAGGCCGAGAGACCAGTAGTTGCTAGCACTTCTCGCTCGTCTTTTTAGTTTATATACGGTGTGTTTGGTATGTGGAGTCACCACATGTTTCGCGAGGAGATATGTTGACGCCGTATTGGATCACACATCAGCTAGGGGTAGATCGTTTGGGTCGCCACGGATCGAAGAACGCAGCGAGGATCACACTTACGTGGTGAAGAACGGAGAGGTTTACAAGCAAACCAGCAAAGGATAGATATCGCACTTACGTGGCGAAGAACATTTTCGAGCAAACTAGCAAAGGCTATCGCGTTTACGTGGCAAGAACGGCTAGTTTCTGAGCAAACTAGCAAAGGGTAACCAATCGTGCTTGCGTGACGGAGAATGGCTAGTTTACGAGCAAACTAGCGAAGGAATCATCGAAGCTCTCGTGCAGGCAGGACCCCATCGGGGCAATGACATCGACAGGTTGACCTAGGTCGGCTAAAAAGCCTAAAACGTCATCCTTGGTCGTTGAATCAAGAGATAAACAACAACATAGGGTTGGAAAGATGACATAAAAAAGTGGTAGGTGTAAAATGACGATTGGATTGTTGGATATCTTAATCGGTCATGCCCCCTATTTTATAGGGAGTAGGGATGCTCTTATCTCATTTGAAAACCGATGTGGTATTATTATTATATCGTTTTATAGAGTTTTCCTTAGATTGGATCAACGCTAATCATTGGCCCTCTTAAAATTGGCATTGGCCCAATTTAAGTGTCAACACGATGTATCATGAGTTCATTACATGAATTTTGGTAGAATAACTAATTTCCCATGCATATACTAATTATTAGCTCGTGAGAAATAAGTAGACAATGGATTAGCTCATTCTATTCCATAAACTAAATAAAAAAAAGTAAGGAGCGAGGAAAAGATGGACTAACTCATTTCATTCTTCAAACCAAATTAAATTATCTGGTCACAAGATGCGTCACGTACTCATGTCACCGCGGCGCCCGCCCCGTGAAAACACAATTTGGCATCACCGACGGCGAAAGCAACGCAACCAGCTGCAGCCTGTTAACGATCGTGGATTATTTACTGCTGGCTGGTTTGGTATGAGAGAAAAATACTGTTTCAACTTATAATCCACGATCGTATACGAGCAAGCGAACAGGCTGCTGATCGATGGCTGCGTTAAGAAACCGACTTTGTCAACCAAGCTGCGGGCTATGCCGTGCATCTTGTGATGGCACGGAGTCAATCATTCAACGTTTGTAACCATATTGGGTGCTATATGGCATGGCAGCAATCACTTTTTGTTCTTGAGAGATTAAAGAAGGATCTAGTGATTCAATCTTTTGGCAGCGAATCAATTGATATTCAAAACTTTTAGGCATGTCTTAATTTTGCTTGGTAAGTTTTGGAACCAATACGTACTAAATATGCCGAACAACAACAGAGCAGAGCTGATAAAAACGCCCAATGTAAACAAACCAACACAAAAGACAAAGAAAGCTACGTACTAAATATATGAACAGCGCGCCTGCAGAAGAAAAATGAGAAACATTAGAAGAAGAAGTTGAGCAGGAAAACCCTTCTTCTTCCTATTCAAAAAATACCCTTCTTCCTCAGTTCAGCTGCCATTCGCTTTCAGGTTTTCAACACCTCAGCCCCATCCCCATCCACGTCTCCACGAAGCCTTCTCCTGCCGAGTCTTTTTCCAAGCGTGGGCGTGGTCCATGATGCATGGTATTGTATCCGTCCTGTGCCGCCGACGAGGACGCTCCGACTGTTCTAAACTCTTCTAGGTTAAGCAACCTTATTACCAATCAATCTACTCCTTCCTTCAGTCATGGCTCGCTTTTGTGGATTGGTGTGACTGTTCGTTCATTATCGAAAAATAAATAAAAAAGGATGTCACTGTTACAGTACATTAATATTGTCTCTGTTCATAAAAGAATACAATTTTAACACAACATCAAGTCAAAGTATCTTGATTTTAACCAACTATATACCAAAAAAAGGATCAACATACATGATGTTATATAAAGCACTATTAGATTTACCATGAGATATATTTTTATCTAATGTTTATTGGGCTTTATAAATGTTAATACTTTAATTTATCTTTAAGTTTGATAAACTCTAGACATTTTGATAAACTCTAATATTTTTATCTGAATGTAGCCAGATTAGTCCTGAAGGAAATGATGCATCTAGTGGAATCAATGTTGAGGGTGGGGGTGTAAAGCAGAACGTGGATGACACAAACCACACAGAAAGTAAAGATGGTGAAGTGGAGCCTGAGCAAACCAAAGCTCCTGAAGTTACAGAAGAAGGGGCGGCGGTAAAAGATGCTACTGAAGAGACGATTGCAGCCGAGCAGCCCAAATCCTGGGCAGCGATGGAGAGGCTGAGGTCGTTAAGTTCGCAAGTTAAGGAAAATACAACCTTATCAGATAGCCAACACAGCCTGAAATTTTTACTCGAACAGATGAGCATTTCTTCTTCTCAATAGATCCTGCCTTTTTTTTTGATAGACTTAATTGCCTTCCAGTGGCATTCCATGACCTTTGGGGTTTGCAATTTTGAAGATTTTCCAGAGCGTCCAGCAATCCACCGTGGTGCCCATGTTTCATCCTGCCCCTGCTTTTTTGCTGCGAAGAATCTTGAGGAATAAGAGCACCTTAAAGTATCAGCAAGAGAGGATGCGTCGTTAACGTTTCGTTATTTCATCATCTTGCCCGTGATTTTTGTTCCCTTTGAATGTACTGTCGACTTAACGTCTTCATAGTTATTTCTTTGTTATATAAAATAGACTTTTTGAACCATGTATAAAATATAAATGCGAACACAAGGTTGACAAGTACCCTTGTGTGTTCGTTTTGTGATGAGTGATTGTCAATGTGATCCACGAAGTGGGTTGAGTGGTGACTAACCCTACCATGACGAAAGCTATGTGTGCGACATGTCTTTTGGCTTGTGTTGTGCAGGTGTGGAGCTCGGATGCGGTGGTCGACAGCGAGGTGAAGGTCAAGGAGGACGTGCCGTGCCGACAGACCGGGAGCGGTGAAGGACGGACGTGAGGCTTGGACCGAGGGACCCAGAGGCCGGGTGACTAGCCGCGGTGGCTGACACTTGGGACATCGACAAGTGCAAGAAGACATAGAGTGACGGTGTTGACCGGGTCAAGACGGCGGACGCGTGAGTCGAGCGAGGCTCAGGAGGACTTGGAGGGCCGGCCGGTCGAGGACGGCGGTGACACGCGTCGGATGGCGGGGGACGCGTATGGAGTACGCTACTCGCGGACGGTTTGATGGTTTGGACCTCAAAACCATCGGATGGACGGTTTACGGGTTTGGACCTCAAAACCCGGGCGGAGGTTCCGAGGAGGGACGGACGGCACGTGGCGGCATCGGGGAGTTCGCATCGAGGCGAAGCTACCGGTGAGAAGGCACGGTGGCCGTCGGATCAAGATTATACCGGGTTGGACAACAACGCCCTTGGGCTTAGCGGTTCAACTCATTTGTATCCAGGGGCAAAACTGGGAATGTGTAATAGCCCGGTTAAATAGGATGAGGGAGCCCCCATCTCCCTTACCTCCTCCAGTTTTCATTTTCTCCTTTAGGGTTTCTTCCTCTAGTTTGCTTCCATGTATGAGAGAGGTCCACAACTCAAATTGTGACTTGGTTTTGAAGGAATCGGTGGCCGTAACCACCGTATGCCCTTCGGGATTCATGATTTAGTTGTGTTCATGATGTGATTTTGGTGTTCTTCATGAGCTCCTTTTGTCCCCTCTTGTTTTCCCTCTCGTTTCTTCGTTTTGGGATGGTTTTGGTTCGTTCTTGTTGCATTGGATCGATCAATGACATGAGTAGAAGCTTTCCACTGAAGGAAATCTACTAATTCCTCACGAGATCGCAGATCCGGGCAATTTAAGTTCTTGACCTATTTTTTGGGGATTCTTCAATTCCTTCGATTCACAGAGTTAGAGTTTGTTTCGGGCCATGATCCTTTAGAGGTTGCCTTTCTACTCGCTTGTGAACCCTTGTGCAAAGTTTCAAGTCATTTGGAGTTGATTTGACCAAGTTATGGCTTGATTTGATTTTTCCCGAGAAACTGCTCGTTCATACCGGACGCGTCCGATATGATCTAGGACGTGTCCGATATTTCTCACTTTAGAGTTTTGAGCTGAAATTTGGTGGAGACCTTCCCTTGGTGTCTAAAGAGCTATGGTTAAAATTTCATGATTTTTGGACATCATTTGATGGGGTTTTGGATTTTTCTCTTTTGGTCAGCTTGCTACTGAAAATACCGGACGTATCCGAGATCATACCGGACGTGTCCGAAAATACCGGACGTGTCCGATATAATACCGGACGTGTCCAATATTTGCAGGAGCAGTGCTGTTTTCTTTTGGGAGTTTGCTCGTTTGGGCTTCGATCTGTGTTCCGTTTGCTCTGTGGTGACCCGCTGTGTTCTGAGGGAGCATCCACCCTTCTCTAGGGTCATAGTCATCAAGTCTTTCGTGTATACTTTTTGGGGATTGATGTTGAGACAGTGGTCGAAGATTTCGAAAGAAATTTGAGGCTCCCATTCACCCTCTCTCTGGTCGCTGTTTCCGGTCCTTCAATTGGTATCAGAGCCGGTTAAGGATCATTCCACCTTAATCGGTCCGTGATCCATGAAGGCGACATGGAGCGTGGTTCCGGCAAACCACCGCACTTTGATGGGTCCAACTATCCTTATTGGAAGATCCGCATGTCTGCGCATCTCCAGGGGATTGATTGGCTCGTCTGGGAAATTTGCGAGGATGCTACTTACGTTGTGCTCCCTGTTGCGGCCCGTACCACCCAGGATCACAAGGATCGGCACAATGCAAATAGCAAAGCTCGTAGTGTGCTTTTCTCGAGTCTTTCGCTTTTCTGAGTTTGAGCGTGTCTCCGATTGTACTACAGCTCGAGAGATCTGGGTGAGGCTTCAGAGCTATCACGAGGGGACCGCACAGGTCAAGACTAGACTCTACGAGACGTACAAGCACGAGTACGAGAACTTCTCTCAGTTTGATGGCGAGTCCATCGATGCCATGTTTTCCCGCTTTCAGACTATCGTCAACAAAATGAAAGCGAACAAGGCCAACCTACCTTATAGTGATCATGAGAGGGCGCTCAAGCTTCTCTATGCCCTTGATCGAAAGGTATGGGATGTGAAGGTGTCAGCGATCATCGAGTCGGCCAACTACGACACCCTCACCATCGACGAGCTTTTCAGCAAGCTCAAGTCCACAGAGATCGACTACCAAACCCAAGCCAAGCTCAAGAATCCTTCTGCACCAACCATGACTTTGGTCTCAAGTAGTGGTTCAAGTTTATTGACTAACCCTTCACAAGCTTCTTTCTCTTTGTCGTGCTTGATGTCAGTCACAGAGGAGCAGCTGGAGTCTCTTGGGGATGATGAGTTGGCACTCGTCATCAGTCGGTTCTCTCGGTTTCACAACAACCGTTTGAACCGCTGACGCAGTGGTGGCCCGAAGGAGGGATGCTATGGATGTGGAGATCCGGACCACTTTGTCGCGCACTGCCCCAAGAAGAAGCCCTTCACCAACAAGTACGACTCCGGCAAGCGCAAGGATAAGCGCGACTACACCTCCGGCAAGCACAAGGCCAAGGGCGGCTTCGACAAGGAGGCGATCAAGAAGGCGTACCGTAGGAAGGCCAAAGCTCAAGAACGCGCCTTCCTCGCCTCCCTCAGCGACCTCGACGACAACTCCGACGATGATCACTCTTCTTCTCCCTCGACCGATGATGAGTCCGAGAAGAAGCGCGAGGACAAGCTCAACGGTCTTTGCTTTGTTGCCAGTGCAAACCGTGGTGGGTTTTGCACTATAGCGGTTGACGGTGGAGCAAAGCTCAAAAAGGACGTCGACGTCGACGATGACAAAAATGAGGTACCGCCCACACTTGACTCACTTATGCTTGAGCTTGATACTATGAATGATACATTGATGAGTCAAGATAAGTTGCTTAAGCGTACTGCCCGTGAGAGAAAAGAGTTTAAGGACCAGCTAGAGGTTGCTTTGAAGGAGTTGGAGCTTGCCAAGAGTGGTGTAGTGGTGTCAGAGGAGGAGTGCGATGAGTGCGCTATACACATGTCTAACCTCTCTGACTTGCAATCCAAGTATGCTGTTTTGCTTGATGAATGTGATGAGCTGAAGTCTCGTTCTGGGTTGCTTGGTGCATGCAAGTCCTGCTCAGGCTTGCAATCTGAGTTGGCAGAGAAGGTTGCCAAACTTGCTGAGTTTGAGAAGGCCAACTTAGATAGCACCACCACTACATGTGTTCGATGTGAAGCTTTGGTGTTGGAGCTTGAGTCCTACAGGCATGACAAGATGGGAACCGAGGAAGAAAACACACAACTTTGGTCCATCTTGAGCTGGGTGTCGTGCAATGAGCCTCAGTTGGGCATGATGGTGAGCCAGTTTAGGCGGGGAACTGACTCATCGGGAGTAGGCTTTGCTATAGGTGGGAAGGGTGAGCATGTCTATGGCAAGGTTGGTGAACATAGTGGTTTGAACCCAAGTGAGAAACCCACCAACACTCCCAAATTGATCAAGATCCCTCCACCAGAGTCTACCAAGCCTATGATCAAAGATGGTGTGTTTGAAGAACCACCAAAAGCTCCACCATCCAAGCAAGTTTGGGTTCCCAAACCGAACCACTTTTGGAACTCACTTGATACTCTACCCAACATCTCTAGTGCACCCCTTCCTAAAGCCAAAAAGCCTTAGAGAGTGAACCACATCCACAAGAGAGTGAGTCAACCACCATCCAAGAGAGAGGTGAGGTACCACTGTGACTATTGCCATAGAGATGGTCATTTGGCTGAGTTTTGCTTTAGGAGGAAGAGAGATGAGCGGCGCGAGTACGAGTTGAACAACCGAAACATGTACCGTCCTCCCCATGGTGTACATGTACCGCCTGTTCAGAGGCACAGTGTTAGGCCTAGAGGTGCATTGCCTCAAGGTGCTAGGCCTCAGGTGGCGAGACCACGTGGTGGTCGTGCCCGGTGTGGCCCAAGTCATGATCTATATGACTCTGGACCTCGCGACGGTGGCTTTCAGTCCCACACTCCTAGCGGACCATGTTTTGGCATGTATGGTGTTTTTCCTAACACTTTTCCAGGGCAAATGACTCAACACTGGTATTCTCCTCATTTCACTAACCCCAGTGTTGTGCCATTTGCTCACCCCCTGTCTTTCTATTGATGCAGAGCGGAGGCCTAGAGAACACGTGGCTTGTTGATTCCGGCTGTTCGCGCCACATGACCGGAAGTTCCAAATGGTTCTCCAGCCTCGACCCCATGCAATACAAGGAGTACATCACATTTGGGGACAATAGCAAAGGTAAGGTGCTATCTCATGGGACCATTCAGGTCAATGAGTCTTTTATCTTGAAGGACGTTGCTTTGGTTTCAAGCCTACATTTCAATTTGCTCTCTATTTCGCAACTCCTTCAAGATGGGTTTGAGGCGTGCTTTAAGACTGGACTTTCTCATGTGCTCGATTCTCAGGGACATCTAGTTTGTCAGATCATTCCTTTCGGTCAAGTTTTCAGAGCTGATTTCTCTCAGTCTTTTGGTTCTTCTCGCTGTTTGGTTGCCAGATCTTCTTCTGATTTGTGGAAGTGGCATAGGAGACTTGGTCACTTGAGCTTCGATCTCCTAGTGAGGTTGAGTTCTCTTGACATGATCCGAGGATTGCCCAAACTTAAGTTTGAGAAGGATCTGGTATGCCATCCCTGTCGCCACGGGAAGATGGTGGCTGCTTCCCATCCTCCAGTGACTTAGGTCATGACCATGAGACCCGGTGAGCTACTCCATATGGACACTGTTGGTCCGGCTCGGGTTTGGTCAGAGGGAGGGAAGTGGTACGTTCTTGTGATCGTGGATGATTTTTCTCGCTATTCTTGGGTGTTTTTCATGGAGGGCAAGGACGAAGCATTTTCTCATGCTCGTGACTTGATCTTAAGGTTGCAAACTGAGTTACCAAAGAATGCCATACGAGCTATCTACAGTGACAATGGCACTGAGTTCAAAAACTCTCAGTTTGACACCTTCTGTGCTTCCTTGGGTCTTGAATATTAGTTTTCTTCGCCCTATGTCCCTCAGCAGAATGGTGTTGTTGAGCGCAAAAATCGGACTTTGGTTGAAATGGCCAGGACGATGCTCGATGAGCATAGGACTCCTAGGCGTTACTGGGCCGAAGCCATCAACACCGCCTGCCATGTTTCAAACTGCATTTTTCTTTGTGCTTTCTTAAAGAAGACATCCTATGAGTTGCGGTTTGGGCGTCCACCCAAGGTGAGTCATTTTCGAGTCTTCAGTTGTAGGTGCTTCATTCTTAAGCAAGGTAATCTTGACAAGTTTGAATCTAGATCTTCGGACGGTATATTTCTCGGTTACGCTTCTCATTCACATGCGTACCGTGTGATTAATCTTGAGACTAACCGTGTCGTGGAGACTTGTGAAGTCACCTTCGACGAAACCATGCCCTCTTCTATTTTGGTCTTTGAATGTGTAGGTGATGAAGAGATGGGTGACAGCATTTTCATTGAGGATGACGATGACGTCGATTGGGATGATCCCAAGCCATCTCAACCGGCTACCCCGATCGAGCCAGCTTCGACCACTTCGGCTCACGGCCCCGAGCCCTCCACCTCTACTTCATGGGGTCCGTGCGAGCCGCTTCCTCAATCGACTGAGGAGGCCCTAGCTGTGGATGAGGGGGAGGCGACTTTGTCTTTGGGTGCACTTCGACATATCCAGCGATGCCATCCTCCTCAGACCATGATCGGTGACATCGACGAAAGGGTAACGCGTTCCAAGTCTTATCATATTTCCCATTTCGCTCATTCTGCTTTCGTAGCTTCTTTTGAGCCTCGAGATATTGGACACGCACTATCTAATGCCGATTGGGTTAATGCTATGCACGAGGAGTTAGAGAACTTTGAGCGGAACCAAGTGTGGGTTTTAGTTCCACCTCCACCAGAGTGCCACCCCATAGGTACAAAGTGGGTTTACAAGAACAAGCAGAGTGAGGATGGGGTGGTGGTGAGAAACAAGGCGAGATTAGTGGCTCAGGGTTTTTGCCAAAAAGAGGGAATAGACTATGAAGAAACCTTTGCTCCTGTTGCTCGTCTAGAAGCCATTAGGATTCTTTTAGCATTTGCAGCTTCGAAAGGGTTCAAGCTGTATCAGATGGATGTAAAGAGTGCCTTCTTGAATGGGTACATAGAGGAAGAGGTTTATGTGAGGCAATCCCCTGGCTTTGAAAATCCAAAGTACCCCAACCATGTTTTTAAACTCCACAAAGCCTTGTATGGTTTGAAACAAGCCCCGAGAGCCTGGTATGAGCGTTTAAAAGCTTTCTTGCTTGATAAGGGTAGACTTTGTTCCTCCTCAAGTAAGGCACATACATCCTTTTGGTTCAGATATACGTGGATGATATAATCTTTGGTGGCTCTTCTCATGCTCTTGTTGCCAAGTTTTCAGATACTATGAGCAGGGAATTTGAGATGAGCATGATGGGCGAATTGACTTTCTTCCTTGGGCTGCAAATCAAGCAAACTCGTGAGGGGACGTTCGTGCACCAAGGCAAGTACACCAAGGATGTGCTCAAGAAATTTGATATGGGTGAGGCCAAGCCTCTTTCGATGCCCATGTCAACCACGACGGCCCTAGATGAGGACAAGGAGGGAGAAGCCGTGGACCAGAAGGAATACCAAAGCATGATCGGGTCCCTGCTGTACCTAACGGTGATGAGACCGGACATCCAGTTCGCAGTCTGCTTGTGCACGCGCTTTCAGTCTGCACCACGCACGTCTCATTGTCAAGCCATCAAGCGGATCCTCAGGTACCTTTGTTTCACACCCGAGTTTGGTCTTTGGTTTTCAGCCTCCTCCTCTCTTTCTCTTTGTGGGTATTCTGATGCGGATTATGCTGGTTGTCGTGTTGAGAGGAAGTCCACTTCGGGGACTTGTCAGTTTCTTGGATCTTCTCTTGTGTCTTGGTCTTCTCACAAGCAGTCTAGCGTCGCCCAATCCACCACAGAAGCTGAGTATGTTGCTGCTGCTGCTTGTTGTTCCCAGTTGCTTTAGATGATAGCTACTCTGAGAGACTTTGGGTTAGAGTTTAGGCGAGTGCCTTTGTTTTGTGACAGCACCAGTGCCATAAGTGTAGCAAAAAACCCAGTCCTTCACTCAAAGACAAAGCACATAGAAGTTCGCTTTCACTTCTTGCATGACCACTATGAGAAAGGTGATATCGATCTGCACCACATTGATACCCAAAACCAGCTCGCAGATATCTTCACCAAACCACTTGACCAAGCCCAGTTTGCTCGCTTGCGAGGGGAGCTTGGAGTTTGTTTTCCTTTTTAGAGGAGGGAAACTTTGGTTGTTGTATTCTAGTTTTGCTTTTCTTTGTAGTTTAGCCTTTGTTTTTGTTTTTATATCATACTTGCATATCATATCATCATGTATCATATTGCATCCTGAGCTTCATCCTTATAGTAGCTAGATTGACACTATGCTCTTGTTGGGGATGTTATGGATATACATGATGTGCTTTTGGCTTAGGCTCCTCTTGATCAATTGATGCATGTTATGAGCTAAGCTTGTTTTCCAAACTATGAACTTGATTAAAACTTATTGAAACATGAAATGTGTTCACCACTACTTGTGGCACTAGCATGTGTAGAATGTGTCGAGATCTTTTTCTTGCTTCATATATATGCTTAGTTTCTACGGCTCATACCTTGAGTTACACACTTGCTTGAGAAACTTGAATTTGTACGAAAACTTGAAAATCAAACTAAGTGATTTGAAAAGATCGGGATGGGTCTGTACTATCCTATGTCAGAGTATCGAGACAGCTCCAAATTGCACTCATTGGTGAACTTGAGCTCTGTAATGGATACCGAGATCATTGTCTTAAGCTTCTGATTGCCTTTGGCATAGGCTTGACATGGTCGCTAAGTCAGGTTTTGATGGCACAGATAACCTCCCGCACACACTTGTCTGACAAACTTTGGTAATAAGCTGCATAACTCTGATAAATTTCAATTGGTGTCTAAAATTTGATCAAACCACAAGTTTGTCTCATGACATGATGTGTGAACTTTGTTTGGGGTAGTTCACTTTGCATACATGTGTAGCACAAGGTCGATCTCCTGTCTATTTTTGCTACGTGCTCCTTTGGTGGTGAACCCTCTTTTAAAATTGCTCAAACTTGATCAAACTTGCTTAAATGCCATATTTCGTTTCATTTGGTCACCTTGAGCATTTGCTAGCACTTGTATGTTTTGCTATATATACATGACAGCATCCACTAGAGCATTCTTTCAATCTACTTGCTATAATCTTGAAGCTTCTGCATTCGCGCATTTCTGCATTCCTAGCTTGTTTTGAGGGGGAGTTGCAATTCTTGGGCTCTAGCTTGATAAGTGCATATGTCAACAAGGGGGAGAAGTTTCCACACTCACAATGTCACCTAAAGTTAAGAGATATGCATTCATTTGAGAGAGATTCACCTAAAGTTGAGCGATATGCATTCATTTGAGAGAGATTGCACTTGTTCAGGGGGAGTTGCATTTGAGGTGTTTTGCTAGATGTGTTGAGCCTTTGCCTCTTCTGGAGGGTCTAGCAGTTTTGCATTTGAGGTGTTTTGCTAGATGTGTTGAGCCTTTGCCTCTTCTGGAGGGTCTAGCAGTTTTTCGGCTTTTCGAGCTTTGCTAGTGGCGTTGAGCCCGTTGCCTCTTCTTGAGGGCTAGTTTTGTTTTACTTGGTTGCGTTGAGCCGTTGCCCATATCTTTGGGGACCAAGTTTTTGCTCATTTTCAAATGACCCAGCTCTTGGCTTTTCTTTGGCTTTTGGTCATTTGGGTGAGTTCTTTCTTTTCTCTTCTTTTTCTTTTTCTTTTGCTCAAGCTGTTCGTGTATTGGTATTGACAATGCACTCATCAAGGGGGAGATTGCGAACACAAGGTTGACAAGTACCCTTATGTGTTCGTTTTGTGATGAGTGATTGTCAATGTGATCCACGAAGTGGGTTGAGTGGTGACTAACCCTACCATGGTGAAAGCTATGTGTGCGACATGTCTTTTGGCTTGTGTTGTGCAGGTGTGGAGCTCGGATGCGGTGGTCGACGGCGAGGTGAAGGTCAAGGAGGACGTGCCGTGCCGACAGACCGGGAGCGGTGAAGGATGGACGTGAGGCTTGGACCGAGGGACCCAGAGGCCGGGTGACTAGCCGCGGTGGCTGACACTTGGGACATCGACAAGTGCAAGAAGACATGGAGTGACGGTGTTGACTGGGTCAAGACGGCGGACGCGTGAGTCGAGCGAGGCTCAGGAGGACTTGGCGGGCCGGCTGGTCAAGGACGGCGGTGACACGCGTCGGATGGCGGGGGACGCGTATGGAGTATGCTACTCGCGGACGGTTTGATGGTTTAGACCTCAAAACCATCGGATGGACGGTTTACGGGTTTGGGCCTCAAAACCCGGGCGGAGGTTCCGAGGAGGGACGGATGGCACATGGTGGAATCGGGGAGTTCGCGTCGAGGCGAAGCTACCGGTGAGAAGGCGCAGTGGCCGTCGGATCAAGATTACACCGGGTTGGACAACAACGCCCTTGGGCTTAGCGGTTCAACTCATTTGTATCTAGGGGCAAACTGGGAATGTGTAATAGCCCTGTTAAATAGGATGAGGGAGCCCCCATCTCTCTTACCTCCTCTAGTTTTCATTTTCTCCTTTAGGGTTTCTTCCTCTAGTTTGCTTCCATGTATGAGAGAGGTCCACAACTCAAATTGTGACTTGGTTTTGAAGGAATCGGTGGCCGTAACCACCGTATGCCCTCCGGGATTCATGATTTAGTTGTGTTCATGATGTGATTTTGGTGTTCTTCATGAGCTCATTTTGTCCCCTCTTGTTTTCCCTCTCGTTTCTTCGTTTTAGGATGGTTTTGATTCGTTCTTGTTGCATTGGATCGATCAATGACATGAGTAGAAGCTTTCCACCGAAGGAAATCCACTAATTCCTCACGAGATCGTAGATCCGGGCAATTTAAGTTCTTGACCTATTTTTTGGGGGATTCTTCAATTCCTTCGATTCACGGAGTTAGAGTTTGTTTCGGGCCATGATCCTTTAGAGGTTGCCTTTCTACTCGCTTGTGAGCCCTTGTGAAGTTTCAAGTCATTTGGAGTTGATTTGACCAAGTTATGGCTTGATTTAATTTTTCCCGAGAAACTGCTCGTTCATACCGGACGCGTCCGATATGATCTAGGACGTGTCCGATATTTCTCACTTTAGAGTTTTGAGCTGAAATTTGGTGGAGACCTTCCCTTGGTGTCTAAAGAGCTATGGTTAAAATTTCATGATTTTTGGACACCATTTGATGGGGTTTTGGATTTTTCTCTTTTGGTCAGCTTGCTGTTGAAAATACCGGATGTGTCCGAGATCATACCGGACGTGTCCGAAAATACCGGACGTGTCCGATATAATACCGGACGTGTCCGATATTTGCAGGAGCAGTGCTGTTTTCTTTTGGGAGTTTGCTCATTTGGGCTTCGATCTGTGTTTCGTTTGCTCTGTGGTGACCCGTTGTGTTCTGAGGGAGCATCCACCCTTCTCTAGGGTCGTGGTCATCAAGTCTTTCGTGTATGCTTTTTGGGGATTGATGTTGGGACAGCGGTCGAAGATTTCGAAAGAAATTTGAGGCTCCCATTCACCCTCCCTCTGGTCGCCGTTTCCGGTCCTTCAATAAAAAAAAAGTGGTGTTGTATTTCCATACTTGCGGTTGATCCGAGGCTCCGAGCTGTATTTAGCATCGAGACCGAACTAAAGAAATGCCCCCATTGAATTTCTATAAGTATATTCCATAAAAGATCTAATGATACATATTTAGTATGACTATATTAAAAAAAATTCTTATTTAAATTTATTTAAAACTTAGGATGATCGATGGAGCACTGTTATAGAATCAGACCCTTTTTAAGAGTGGCTAGAGGAAAAGTAGCTCTCATGTGAGTAGACCGGCTGATGAGGGCAGTTGGGCAGCCACAATGTTGGTTAGTGATCTTAGCCTCATAATAAAATGAGAGGCCACATATGTATATGGCCACCTTCAATTCGCTGAAAAAACAAGCCGAAATATTATTTCGATTAATTTGTTGTGAGAGAAAAACACTTTTCCGGTTGAAACAACGAGCTAAAAAGTACGGATTATAACGTTGGCAGTCATCAATGTTAGTGTCACCTAAAAGTACGAATCCATGTAGACCGAGGTAATCTAAGGTTACTATTCTCTCAAGGCAGACTATAATTTTTAGTCCCACGAGTCATGTCAGTTGCTGGCATATGCACGCTAGTCTGGGAAGATGATGTCATGGTACGATGCCTCCTCGCCACAATGCTTGCTCCAGCCAATGCCTTCGCCTTTTGTCAGTTGAGGAGATCGTAGCTTCTGCAAACATATCTTACATCCTGCGAAGCTATCAACCCGTATGACATGGTTTGCTAGCTAACACGTGTCATTGGGCAGCATGGAAGCAAGGTGCATTGGGCACGTCCTAAACCACCAATCTCGCATCACATGCTACTCTCCTTGCATCCTACTCACTAGTACATCACGCGCGCCATTGCGCACGCTGGAAAATGACCCGGTTAAAGCGCAGGAAAAAATTAAGTTGAATATTTGGATGGAAACAATATTATGAGTCAAATGTAGATATGTCATGCACAAAAACTTAAAGATTGGAGGTGTTTTTATATTTAATACGGTAAGACTATTCAGAAATGAAGAGTGATCTATGCTTGGTTCAGTAGAACGACAGAACTATATCTCGGTGATGCAATAACCAATCTAAAATCTTTAGCTCTGGCGTCCACATATTTCGGCCAACATGTATAGTTTTCTAAGATTTTCTACTTTGTATTTTGGAATCAATAAATAGCAGACATATCTGACCTTGCAGAGTTTGGTGTTCCATTGTGCGCAGAGGCGATAAACGTGTGGTTACATATATGTTCGGGAGGTACAAGATTATAGAATGATTCTGGCATAATGTAACTTCTGAGTTGACTTAATTCATATAGCTCAGGCTACAGAACAATGTGATGATGCAAACCTGAAACACAACATGCAACAAACAGAATCACTTTGTAAAACCATTTTGGGTACTGAACAAATTGCAGTGATGCTAAGTAGGTAGGTCAATGGAGAGCCAAATACTGGCCTCTAAATGTTTACTGCGTTTCTCATAGATCATGGTCGATCATGTAGATGCTAATCATGTTAGTGGTAAAAAAACAAAAAAAAATGGCAGGTTACCGCTGAAACCATGGCAATGTTTAATCACGAAATTGGTAAGCATGCCTATCAGTATAATGCAAAGTAATATCGGCGTTGGAAATCCAGGTTTTTTGTAGACCACATATTTATATATTGTATCACTTGAAATACACATTACATAGAAATTAATAAAGGAAACTAAATTTAGTTAAATCAGCGTTACTGAATGAATAACAAGCAAAGAATTAGCGGCAGTGCATGATGCTTAAGAAATAAAGGATAATGTCACATGGCAGCAGAACAAAGAAAGCCGGAGCAGTGCTCGAGCAAGGAAAAATAAGAAGGCAATCTTTGTGCAGCACAACGTACAAAATTATCAAAACCAAAGCGCTAGCATTCATTATTGAAATACAATACTAATCGCAGCAGAATAGGCTGCACAGTTTGTGCCTGGCTCTAGGAAGGATCGAAGCCATATCTTATTTGTCCGAGCATGTAATGCACCGAATCGCTGGAACAAGGAAATGTAGAATGAGCATATATACACGGCTCTTTAAAATGTTCCATTTTTATTTAATGGGAATGGCATAATATAGTTTGCTTCATTGGTGGAGCAGTAGGTCTGTATAGAGTCTTGATGCAACCATATAAAGTAGAACTATATTGAAAAAGCATTGGACATATTTGCTGGTTTAACTGAACGTAAAATGGGACTGTGGATGCATGAGGAGATGTAAGGAAACAAAGAATTCTATAATTAGTAATATGGAGTTATCAGCAACCATGATATTTCATACTAAATAAATTACCATTATGGTTGACGAGCTGACTGTAATAAATTAGCGCAAAATGATGATTTCTGTTAATCATAATTTAGACACGCCGTAAATGTAAACTTTTTTAGGCATCATCCACACCACTGCTGCACATAGGCACAAACTGTAGCAAGAAGCATTTGAAAAGACTAAATGGATTAAATCGGATGGAGGAGAGATACCGGATAAATGGAGACGTATGCAAACTGTCTTGATCACACACACTTGACATGGTACATTCTATAAGGAAAATGAACAACAAATGGTGGGTGTTCAGCCGAACTTGTGAGCAAATTAGTAGAGTGATCAGGCCACAGCAGTTGCTCTATACGATGACATCAAGGATACAAAGAAATTGCAAATCCCTTATGTCGGGTACCATAAAACAGGGTACCCCGAGCGTACACCAAAAGGGTCACTTAAATCCCATCAACAACAAAGCTAGAGGGTAAGCCATGGGCTCATCACCAGCCCCGTTCGAGCCCACCAGGCTCTCCACCTCGCCTCAGGCCTCGCATGGGAGGTCTCGGCGCCCTGACGCAATCTCCGCCTCGCGCGAGGCCTCTCGTGAGAGGTCTCGGCAAGGAGCCAAATCTCCGTCTCGTCCGAGGCCCCGTGCGAACAGCCTCGAATAGGACAGCTATTCTCCGTATCGCTCGAGGCCGGCATGTCAACAACCCGTCGCTCTCGCCTCGACCAGTCTTCCCGACAGCACGTCACGTCCTATTAATGCGTCAACCACTCCTGCAATCTCAGCTGGACGACGGTTCAACACTACGGAGTGGCCGACGGGACAAGAAGTCGCATCAGCGCCATACCGGCCGAGACAGGGCACGGCGAGGACTACCGGCCACTGTATTCTGGTGCTGTGCCCACGATCAGCGCTCGCACCGCACTGTGCCCCTCAATCCCCGCCCCGAAGACAACGTGGCATGGGAAGTCTGGCTCGGGTCATCATCGCCTCCGAATCAGTGTACCAGATCGACCGCTCCCTCCAGGCCTCGGCACTCCACGCCAGGTTCTTGGCTATCTCGGGATTCACGTCTGCCGAGACCCCCCACCGCGGTTCAGCCTCGGTACCAACCAAGCCTCGGCCTCGCGCACAGTCAATCCACAGCGACCCGCACGCTGACCGCCGCACCCGCTCCGAGGTAGCCCTGGAGCTCCTATGACGCACAGGATCGGATGTGACCAGCACGTCGCCCTAGCGCTCCAAGCATGGACCACTCCGACGACCACACTACCACAGGAACGAGCTACAGGGCTCGAACACGCCGCCTCTGTTCGCACGACGCCGTATAGTTAGCACATGTACTACCCTTGTCCTTCCTTCAAACTATAAAAGGAAAGGACTTGGGCCATTTCGAGGGGGGAGGGGGACAGGTTCTCACGAAGAACAACACCCTGTAACACGCACACTTCCCTGCCGCTTGAGAGCAACGTCTCAAGCAGCCCACATCACTCCCCGCCGAGACCTGGGACTAGCTCCCTCTCTCACCTAACTTGTAACCCCCTACTACAAGTACTTCGGTGCAAGGAATACAAGATCAATCTCCCAGACTGGATGTAGGGCACGAATTGCCCGAACCAGTATAAACCTTGTGTCTCTTTGCATCACCATCCGGAATCAGGAACACGCAGAACAAATTCACTAGTTGGTTGAGGACCCCCCGGTCCAAAACACCGACAGTTGGCGCGCCAGGTAGGGGCCTCTGCGTGTCAGCTTCGTCATCCCAACAAGTTCTGGATGGCAGACCCCGTACGACCGCTGCGTCTCGGCACGATGGTGTGGTTTGGGAGCCTGGAGTTCATGTCTCTAGGGCACGAGTACGACATGGTACTTCTCACACCCCGAGCCCCGCCTGCTGGCGACAACGTCACGCACCGACAGCCCAGGCGCAGGCGGCGCCCAGGTGGCCCCTCTCGCCACGCTCGCCAGGCATGACGCGAGCAGGATCATCCCGAGGCCACGCAAACCCAGGGCGACTCGCTGCTCTCCGACAGTATCCCATGACCAGCTGTTGGCGCAAGGTCCCTGGTTGGAGACCTGTCTAGCCTGAGCCTGGACAAGGGAAAAACACCGGTGGCACCCGGCGATGCCCCGACATCAAGCTCCGCTCCACCACTCCCTGAGGAGCCAACTCCGACGGAGTAGAGCTTGGCGACGGCACTATCTCCATATCCCTTTGGGTTGAGAAATGCCGCCACCTCTTATGCTTACGCCTACGCTTCCGCTCACGCGGATCTCTCGGAGCGCCGCCAGCGCTCCGCTCTCAACTTCGACACCACCACTTCGACCCACACTCACGCCGAGTCCTCGGAGGAGGACGAGGCATGGGTCGGAGCGAATTTCTCTAACCTCCACGACCATGAAACCATGCGCCGCTTCTTGGCCACAAGTGACTATTGCTTTGGCTACTCTGATTCCGACGATAAAGATACTTACGATCCCACTCGTGAGTGCTTCCACGTCGGACTTGGGATGCCAAGCATGGGCGACGAGGACGAGGGGGTAGACAACCGCACTTCACTTCATCAGGGAACGGGCGATGCTACGCCTTCACGCATTGTCCCACCGGCAGCACGGAACGAGAACCTTACCCTCGGACAATTTTGACGCCCAAACCTAGAGCAACTCCGTGAGCTTCAGGCCAAGGTCGAGCAAGATCGACTCCTTCTGCAATAGCTTCGAAGCACTCTCGAGCAGGAGCAGCAAGGCCACGATGACGGTAGAGGAGCCCGGTGACGGGCTCGCGACGTGCACCACCACATCAACGACGACGAAGGGGACGATCATCCCTCAATCTTCAATCGCGCTAGCCAGAATGTCACGGCTGTGGCAATGCTAGTGCACGCGATGCCTAAGCCCTCCACCACGGAAGGACGACGGGTTCACGGCGAGCTCCAGGATCTCCTCAAAATCGTCGCGGTGCAGTAGGCTGAGACTTCCGCCTCCCGACGACATGGTGCCATCTCGGACCTCCCCTCAGCACCGCATCGGCAGGACAGAGAGGCCTCGGTTCGTCCCGAGCCTGCTCGGGTGCCGGCAATCGATAGGGTCCCCCCGATCCACGACCGCCTCGATAACCGACACAAGGCGTAGGGTGACCATGAGGTGGTCGGTCGACGACGACGCCACGACAGTGAGGGGCCCACCTGAGGCTACCATCCACATCAGGGCAGCCACTACGACAGCGGAGAGGACCATAGTCCTTCTCTCGAACCGCTCGGCCCTTGAGTCTTCAGCAAAGCCATTCGCAATGCTCAGTTTCCAGCCTGGTTTCGCCAGCCAGCCAACCTCATAAAGTATAGCGGCGAGACCAACCCCGAGCTCTGGCTCGCCGATTACCGCCTGGTTTGTCAGCTAGGCGGCGTGGACAATGACCTGCTCATCATCCGCAACCTCCCCTTGCTCTTATCAGACTCGGTGTGAGCCTGGCTCGAGCACCCTCCTCCCTCTCAGATCCACGATTGGCGCGATTTGGTTAGGATCTTCATTGGGAATTTCCAAGGCACATACGTGTGCCCTGGAAACTCTTGGGACCTTAAGAGCTATCGCTAGAAACTAGACGAGTCTCTCCGAGACTTCATCCGGCGCTTCTCTAAACAGTGCACCGAGTTGCCCAGCGTCGGTGATTCGGAGATCGTCCAGGCTTTTCTCTCTGGCACCACCTGCCGAGACTTGGTCCGAGAATTAGGCTGGAACGTGCCGCGCTCGGCTGCCGTGCTCCTCGACATCGCCACCAACTTTGCCTCGGGCGAAGAGGCTGTAGGGGCCATCTTCCCTGAGAACGACGCCAAGGGGAAGCGAAGGGATGAGGCCCTTGAGGCCTCGGTTCCCCGCCTCCCCAAAAGAAAGAAAAAGGATCGCTAGGGGAAGCGGGCCATCCTCGAGGCCAATCTGGTCGTGGCCACAGAACGCAAGAATCCCCCATCTAGCCCTCGATCCGTGTGGCCTGGTCAGCCGTAGGACACCCAAGGACCAATGGCCAAGTAGAACGTGCCAACAGCATGATCCTACGAGGCCTCAAGCCAAGAATTTACAACCGGTTGAAGAAGTTTGGCAAGAAATGGCTCGCCGAACTCCCATCGATCATCTGGAGCCTGAGGAACACCCCAAGCCAAGCCACGGGGTTCACGCCTTTCTTCCTGGTCTATGGGGCCGAGGCCATCCTCCCCACTGACTTGGAATATGGTTCCCCAAGGCTACAGGCCTATAACAAACAAAGCAACCGCACCACCCGAGAGGACGTCCTCGACCAACTGGAGGAAGCCCGAGATGTCGCGCTGCTGCACTCAGCTAAATACCAGCAGACCCTATGACGCTATCAGGCCTAGCACGTCTGAGGCCGAAACTTGAAGGTAGGCGACCTGGTGTTGAGGCTAGCACAGAGCAACAAGGGCCGCCACAAGCTGACCCCGCCATGGGAAGGACCGTACATCATCGCCCAAGTGCTGAAGCCTAGGACCTACAAGCTAGCCAACGAAAAGGGCGAAGTCTTCACCAACGCTTGGAACATAGAACAGCTACGTTGCTTTTATCCTTAAAATTCCAAGCATTGTATATATTGTTTCTCGGAATACAATTGAAACCCATTTTTTAGTTGTTCTAATTTCTTGAGAAATTCCCCGAGCCTATCATCGATCTCGGCAATACGATAACACTATAAGGGAGACTCGGCTCTGCCTCTGTAGAACCGAATCTCCCTCGAGGGCTAGATGGGGGATTCCCCCTAAAGTCCCACGCGCCATTTTTAGTCATTTTTCGAAAAAAATCCTACGCCAAACCCTCTAGCACACTCTGACGAATCGGTTGCGGAAAACCCAAGGACCAAAAGCCTGTCTCAGGGCCAGAAGGCCGGTTGAGTCGCGAGACGGCCTAAGCCTCCAGGCTATGGTGCTCCCTCACCACCTTTCGCCCCGGGGACGGCTTAGGCTCCAAAGAGGTTTTTTGCAAAGAAATCAGATCAGAGACAACAAGAGGGCAGTGGCTCGGAAATACAAGACAAGCGATTAAAGAAACACGAGTACTTTAAAAAGAGAGGCATCGACGACCACAAGCGTTACGATGCAAATTTAATTCCTACTCTATTTACATGGCTGCTTGGGCCCAGGTCAAGGCTCGGGACCTCCGGCATCGGCAGACGGCGGGGGAGGGACCACCTCCTCTTCAAACAACATTGCCAGCGTGGTGCCAGGGCCTTCCGCCGCCTCCAACAGCTTCGTCACCACCCCATCAGCTTCGTCACCACCCCATCAGCCTCATCGTCATCATCGGGCAAGACGTAGCCATCGCTGATGGCTTGAAGGTCAACACCAATGTAGTGCGAGGCGATGATGGCCAGCGCGCGCTTGACACCCGTATGCAGTGCTCCTCGGAGCCGCTCATGCACTTGACCGCTCAGCGCAATTAGACGGCTCCCAAGGGAGCTACCTGACTGAACCCCCTCGACCACCAGGGCCTCACAGGCAGCACGAGCGGCACTCTTCAGCGCCTCGTGCTCCCTGATTTCGGTCTCAAGCACCGTCTGCACCGCGCTGGAAGCCTCGGCTGCCCGGGTAACCTTCGCCTCTAACTCTGCACCATGGAAAACGGAATGGGGCTGAGCGAGAGAAAAAACAAGCTAAATAGGGATGAAAGCCTACGGAACTCACCCTTGGCCTTAAGCTCCCAGTGCCGGGCCTCGACCCGAAAGGCCTCAGCTTTCTCCTTCAGGCGCTGAGCCTCGACCCAAGAAGCCTCAGCCGCCCTGGAAGCTTCACTCCCTAGCTCTGCGTTACACGAGGAAGTTAGGGAACGAACATAAGAAAAAGCAAATAAAACGAAGGGGCTAGAACTCACCCTCGGCCTTTCCCCTCCAAACCATAGCCTCGGTTCGTGAGGCCTCAACTGCTGCAAGGGCCTCATCCAGAGCGCCTTTCGTCAGCCGGTGCACATTCTGTTCTGCCCCTAGCTGCCCAGCAAGAGCCGTGGCCAAGGCCATAGCTTCTACGGCTCGAGACCTGAAGGCATCCCGATCACTGGCCGCGCGGGTGAGCTCCTCCTCCAACTCCTTGACCCACGCCGCCAGAGGGGCGAGCTGCTCCTGGGCCATGGCCGCCTCGACCTTCGCGTCGGCACAATGAAGGCGGAGGTCCTCCACCTCTGTGCTCCACGCCGATAGGAGCTCGTTGGCGCCTGCAAGAAGGCCCTTCTACCGCTGAAGCTGGTCCCAGACATCCCTCTCCCGGCGGAGGAAGACCGACTTCCCAAGAGATCGGGTCTCGAGCTCCTAGGTGAAATAGAATAGGGGTCAATCCCTACAAAGAAAATTCAGAAAAAGACCACTGCATGGGAAAAGAAAGCACGAACCTGGGCAACCCTAGGCAAATCGTTAGCCACCACGGACAGCGCCATCCGTAGAGACCGCTTCGCCAGCTGGCGGTATTGCTCGAACGTGTCCCAGCGACCGACCTCGGCCGCGTCCTTGAGGGCAAACAGAGGCTCTGCCTCAGCATCATCCTGGCTTTGCCACAGGACACGCGGGTGGTTCCACCCACGGGGCTCGGGTCGCACCCGCGTGAGGGCCGAGCTTCCCTCGCCCAGGGTTGGAACCGGCTGTTCCACGACACCAGCCATCTCGGCGCTGGCCATCTCCTACGCCCGGGAAGTATCGTCGGAGGAGATCGGAAGAACTTCCACCTCCTGGGCGCTCTCTCGCAACGGCGGCGGGCCTTGAACCAAGGGTGCCACCAAGGCCTCCGCCGCCTTTATCCCCACTTCCTAGGCCAACAGCCCCGCCATGATCACATCAGTGTCGGTGGTCCCAGGGGCTCCGGCCTCTGCCATCGTGGCCTCGGTGGTCCCGGGGGCTCCGTCCTCCGCCATCGTGGCCTCGGTGGTCTCGGGGGCTCCGGCCTCCGCCATCGTGGCCTCGACGGTCATGAAGGCTCCGGTGCCCGCCGCAGCGGCCTCGATGGTCCTAGGCGCCGCAGCCTTCGTCGCCTCGGCCTGAGAAACCCCGGGGACCTCAGCCACATCCGACCCACGGGCCTCGCCATCGTGGGGCGGAGGCGCTCCCTCCCCCTCCTGTGTCAGGGCCGCCTCGGTAGCCCCTCCTTGGGTGGCTGACTCCTTTGGGCCGGCCTTCGCTGATGACGTGCCATGTTGTAAGGCGGCTTGCACCTCTGCCACCTAGTGGGCGGTGGAGCCGGGGTTAACCTTGAGCACTTTAAGGGGCGCCAAGGTAGGCACCTCCACAGGCTGCTTCTGGCTAAGGACAAGACGGTCATAGGGTCAGCACAAGACAAAAGAACGAACGGAAGGCACTGCGACCCCACCAAAAATACACCCACCTCAAGCGGGGCGGCAACCGCTTCGCCACGGCGACCCTTGTCCACAAAGGCGGTGGCGGCAGCAGAGGCATGGCCTCCATGTCCATCGGCACCGGCTGGTCCTCAATGGACCCCGACACCCCCTTGGTCCTCTATGGGGGCAGTTGCGTCGCCTCTACCGCCACTTGCTCCACCGCCGCCGCCGAGCCCACTGAGCTGACAGCGCGTTTGCCCAATGCCCGCGCCTCGGGCGTGTCGGCCTCAGCCCCAAAGCAGGCAATTGCTGACCCTAGGTCTACTCCTCCTTCTCCTCCTGGGAGCGCCGGGCTACTGGCCGATGCCTCGGGCACCATCTCCCCTACATCAGGGAGATGGTCCAGGGGACCCCGCTCCGTCTTGCTCTCATCATCCCCATTCGAGGCCTCCATCGACAGCAACGGCAATGGGGATTCCTCCAACGGGAGGCCGTCCTTCCTTTGCTGCCGGCGGTGCTTATCCAGTTCCTCGTGTGCGAGGATCTTCTTCGTGCGTTTCACCGCCTTGGCGTCCTTCCACTTTTTCTGCGCCTCGACGTGCGCCTGGTGGATCGCCCGCCGCCTCACATCCTCAGGAACGAGCGGCGGAGAGGCGCGCACGTCCCTCATCCCCTGCAGGAACAGCAAACACGCATAAGGGAGCGAGAAGTATGGAGAAATGGAGGAGGCTCAGAGGCTACAACGGCGCATGACTTACCAGCGAGAGAAACCCCCGCGATGGGCGCATTGCGATGGGGGTTAGGTTGCCGCCCCTCAGCTTCGCCTCCACCGTCTCCCCCACCCGACGAAGAATTTCCTCGTCGAAAAGGGCGGAGGAGGACATCCGGATGCCCTCATTGGGCTCACCCGGCCTCATCTCGAACAGGCACCGCCGCTGAGCCATCAACGGCAGCACCCTCCAGCGGTGGAAGGCAGCCACGACCACAGCCGCGGTAAGGCCACGGCCCCGTAGCCTCTCCAGCCCCTCCAAAAGCAGCTGCATCTTGGGCTGATCCTCCCTCGGGACGCCGTACTTCCACCTCTCCAGGCAGCTTCCCACAATCCGCCCAGTGTAGGGGGGAAGTCCTCCATCATTGTTGTGAAGGTAGAACCAGCTTGTGTACCATCGACGATTGGATGACACGAGCTGGGCTGGGATGTAGAGGTGCTGGCGGTCCTAGCGCACTTGGAGAGTGCAGCCACCGGCCCTTGTTGCTTTCCTCATGCCCGACATGCCCGTTGGCTTAGTGGTATGCCCCGCCCGGAAGAGATGGAGCCACAACTCCTAATGGGGAGCAATCCCCAAGTACCCCTCGCAGACGGCAACGAAAATGGCCGCCTGTGCGATGGAGTTGGGGTTGAAGTTGTGGAGCTCCACGCCATAGTAGTGCGGGAGCACCTGCATGAACCGATCCGCTGGGATGCCGAGGCCACGCTCATGGAAGGAGACAAAGCTCACGACATAACCGTCGCGAGGCCTCGGCTCTGGCTCGCCCGACAGAGCGATCCACTCCGGCCTATTGGGGTCCATCACCGAACAAAGGAGTCCACCATCGACGAGCGACTGAAGCGTCTCCATGGTGACATCAGAAGGATCCCAAGGGTCTGCCTCGATGACAACGATGTCGCCGGCCATGAGTGCGGTGGAGGGCTCAAATGCGGCGGTGAGTTTTTCTTCTCTCTCTCTTTCTCGCTCTCTCCTTGGCTTGCTCTTCTCTCTTCTTCTTCCCGGCACCGATGGAGGCAGAGCTAACGCAGGCAAGGTAAGGTGAGGAGAGGCAAGGCTCTTTGCGTATTTATGCGGGGAGAAGGAAATGGACGAGCGATGAAATTGGGGAAGTTTCCCCTAGATCCGGCGTGGTTAACCCCAATCCGATTTTATCGCCCACGCGCCCACCTTTTTTCTCATTAATTGTGGGAACAGTTACATCCCATCCACCACATCGCGCCCGACTATTGCGGCAGCAGGTGTCATTCTGTCTCCCTAGAAAACCACCTCAAAAGGTGCACCAGCCGTTGCCGAGCCGATGGGGAAGATATTCCCCCCGCCCTATTCCTTTCATATGAAGGAACCAGGCTTTGAGCCTATTACGGTCTAGGGGTTCGAAGGCTGGGCCCCTAGGGGTTTTGACAGCTGCCCTAGGACAACGGAGTTAGGGATGACCATGGGCGAGCCCACACGGGGCCAAGGCCCAAGCAAGCGAAACGCTTGGGACGCCCTAAGTCGTGTCCGAGACCGGCAGGGAGGTCTCCGAATGGGATCCCACCATAGGGAGGCACTGAGCCACCGAGGCCCAGCGAACGGCCTCAGCATCCACTAGAGAAACCCTCTGGTACTCTTGGAGTGTGTCTCTAGACCGCTAGCCATCCCCTAGCGAATGGGGCACGGGCCTCCACTCGGACTTACCCGATAACAGCTCACCGGAAGTGCCAATGCTCGTGCCCACCGAGGGTAGCCTAGCACATTCCACCCCTCCTTTTGAGCGAAAAGGAAGCATGAGGGTCGTACAAAAAAGCCAGGGGAACCCCCGATAGACCTCTTGCTCCGTGCAGAGGGTAGGAGGCTCTTCCTACAACCTTGTCGAGACCTAGCGACCCCGGTTCGCACTCAAGGGGCCTCGGCAAAACAACCCCTCCTTCCGAGCGAAAAGGAAGCGTGAGGGTCGTACAAAAAGCCAAGGGAGCTCCTGACGGCCCTCTCGCTCCATGCAGAGGCTAGGGAGCCCTTCCTATAGATATGCCGAGACCCTGCGACCCAGGCTCGCACCCAAAGGGGCCTCGGCAAACAAACCCTCACGCGCGAGGGGCGTACAAAAAAGCCAGGGGAACTCCTGATGGCCCTCTCGCTCTGTACAGAGGCTAGGGGGCTCTTCCTGCAACCTTGCCGAGACCTAGCGGCCTAGGCTCGCACCCGAATGGGCTTGGCAAACAACCCCTCCGTCCAAACGAAAAGGATATGTGAGGGTTGAACAAAAAAGCCAGGGGACCCTTGACCGCCCTCTCGCTCTGGGCGGAGGCTCGGGGGCTCCTACTGCACCCAAGACAAAGACAAGCGACCTAAGCCCGTGCTAGAAGCTTTGTTACAGACACGATAAAGGGCACCGAGCCCGTTACGGTCCAGGGGTTCGAAGGTTGGGCCCCCTGAGGTTTCAACAGCCGCCCTAGGGCAACAGAGTCAGGGATGACTATGGGCAAGCCCACGAATGGCCGAGGCCTGAGCAAACAATCGCTCGGGGCGTCCTAAGTCGAGTCCGAGACCGGTAGGGAGGTCTCCGAATGGGATCCCACCGTAGGGAGGCACCGAGCCACCGAGGCCTAGTGAACGGCCTTGGCACCCACTAGAGAAACCCTCTGGTACTCTTGGAGTGTGTCTCTGGACCGCTAGCTGTCCCCTAGCAAACGGGGCATGGGCCTCCACTCGGACTTACCCGATAACAGCTCACCGGAAGTGCCAACGCTCGTGCCCACCAAGGGTAGCCTGGCATATTCCACCCCTCCTTCCGAGCGAAAAGGAAGCGTGAGGGTCGTACAAAAAGCTAGGGGAACCCCTGACGGACCTCTTGCTCCGTGCAGAGGCTAGGGGGCTCTTCCTGCAACCTTGCCGAGACCCCGCGACCCAAACTCGCACTTGTGGGCACGACAAATACGATAAAAACTCCTCACTCAAAACACAAAAAAGCCCCTAGAGGAGTGACTCCACTCCTCCAGGGCCTCGGGGGCTACACCCGGCGGGTGCGCTCACGCGCACCCACCGAAACCTCAAGAAGCAAAACACAATCCCTACAGGAGCGGCTGCAAGCCAAGTCTCGACAAACCCTCAGGGAAAGTGCACGCACTCCCCCTGAGGCTCGGGGGCTACTGTCGAGTACCATATAATGGGGTACCCCGAGCGTACACCAAAAGGGTCACTTAAATCCCATCAACAACAAAGCTAGAGGGTAAGCCATGGGCTCATCACCAGCCCCGTCTGAGCCCACCAGGCTCTCCACCTCGCCTTAGGCCTCGCACGGGAGGTCTCGGTGCCCTGACGCAATCTCCGCCTCGTGCGAGGCCTCTCGCAAGAGGTCTCGGCAAGGAGCCCAATCTCCGTCTCGCAAGTGGCCCCATGCGAACAGCCTCGAATAGGATAGCTATTCTCCGTATCGCTCGAGGCCGGCTTATCAACAACCTGTCGCTCCCGCCTCGACTAGTCTTCCCAATAGCACGTCATGTCCTATTAATGTGTCAACCACTCCCGCAATCTCAGCTGGACGACAGCTCAACACTACGGAGTGGCCGACGGGACAAGAAGTCGCATCAGCGCCATACCGACCGAGATGGGGCACGGCGGGGATTACCGGCCACTGTATTCTGGCGCTGTGCCCACGATCAGCGCTCGCACCGCACTGTGCCCGGCAATCCCCGCCCAAAGACAACGCGGCATGGGAAGTCTGGCTCGGGTCATCATCGCCTCTGAATCAGTGTACCAGATCGACCGCTCCCTCCAGGCCTCAACACTCCACGCCAGGGTCTCGGCTATCTCGGGATTCACGTCTGCCGAGACCCCCCACCGCGGTTTAGCCTTGGCACCAACCGAGCCTCGGCCTCATGCACAGTCAAACCACAGCGACCCACACGCTGACCGCCGCACCCGCTCCGAGGCAGCCCTGGAGCTCCCATGACGCATAGGATCGGATGTGACCAGCACGTCGCCCCAGCACTCCAAGCACGGACCACTCCGACGACCACACCGCCATAGGAACGGGCTACAGGGCTCGGACACGCCGCCTCTGTTCACACGACGCTGTATAGTTAGCACATGTACTACCCTTGTCCTCCCTTCAAACTATAAAAGGAAAGGACTTGGGCCATTTCGAGGGGGGAGGGGGACAGGTTCTCACGAAGAACAACACCCTGTAACACGCACACTTCCCTGCCGCTTGAGAGCAACGTCTCAAGCAGCCCACATCACTCTCCGCCGAGACCTGGGACTAGCTCCCTCTCTCACCTAGCTTGTAACCCCCTACTACAAGCACTTCGGTGCAAGGAATACAAGATCAATCTTCTAGACTGGACGTAGGGCACGAATTGCCCGAACCAGTATAAACCTTGTGTCTCTTTGCATCACCATCCGGAATCGGGAACATGCAGAACAAATTCACTAGTTGGTTGAGGACCCCCCGGTCCAAAACACCGACACCTTAACTCTGCGCAATACTGCTGTGGAGCATTCAGCCAACACAAGGTGGAAAATTAACTAAAGCATGGCAGAAACAATAATCTTAGAACCCAGGTGGTAACAAAACCCTACAAAGTAGATTACATCATAATCATAATTATGCGGTATGAATGGGCAGGAGAACGTAAATGCATTGAATGGGGCACTGCCTGGGGCCAACCGTGTATGAACAAATCAAATTATTAAGTTTCATCGGGCTTTGTTCTATCATCATAATCAAACACATACATGATATGAAGGCCAATTTTTTTGTAAGCTAAGAAATAGCTGTTGTAATATAAAGATATGTAACCTCTGAAACATCACTGATCAATGGAAGGTATACCAAAAAAAAGGTTATATTCATATCCCATAAATAGATACCAGAAAGGAACAAGGAAAAAATGGATGAACATACCATGGTCCTGTAACTAGCCAGCTGTCAACTGCATCTATGGCAAAAATAACTTACATGGGAAAAATCAGCTTAAATGAGAGGAGCAACCTAATGTACCTTGAAGAAGAGGGTGAGGAGATTAATCCAAGAAGCACCTAAAAGCAGCAGGTATTGATTGGGTTATCAAAGGGAAAATAGCGGAGCGATTAATCCTGCTGAATTGATGAAGCCCAACCAACACAGTAATGATCCTCTGAAGAGATGCAGTTGTAAAAAATCAGTAAGATGAAATGCGCTGGGAAAAACATTAGAATACAGAGACCAGATCAGGAAGAGGCCTGCCTACACTGAGTTGGAATACTGTTGCTTATTAAGCCTATAAAGGGGATTGGTAAAAAAAAGGTCTGCATGCAGTAGATTTGTCAGAATCAGCATATAGCTTAAAAAACATAGAACCCAAGCTATAGGATGCACTCCCAATTTCACCCCCCTAAAGCTGACATATTTTTGAATGTGTCACCTCAGTTTTCCTATCTAAAACAGTGTAAGGAAAAAGCCTGAGAAGAAGGCACTCACCTGGAGCAAAGAGGCATGTCTATTTTACATGATATTAAATCTGCACCTTTGGATGGTCGTCACATCCTCTGAACAACTAAGCAATCTAATCAAGCAGAGATGGTTGTAAAATGTTGTTCAAATAGTAGAGCATAGAAATATGAACCTACATGGAAGCAGATCAATGAAGCAACACGAGCAGCTATTTACACGGTGAAAGTATTTATCGTGCATCATCGCACCATTCTGCGCAACCGTTGCAGGCATCTTAACATGACAGGAAAACAAATAAACAATTCATGGTTTGTAAAAGCAAGTATCGATGTATAGTATGGGACGAACAAAACTTTGGGGGGAATTTTCCTTTTGTTTTGGCAGTCAGCTGGCGTGTGAGTCTCGTCCGTTTTGGGTGCCGGGATCCCCACGGCTATTATGCTGCTCCCCTGACAGCTTCAGCCTGTGGTAGGCTGACGATAGGAACGAATATAAGACAATACAATTACGGAAAATCCTGTAAAAGTTGTGAACGCCAAAAGGTAATAGGAATCTAAAATAATAGTAGGCAGTATAAGAACTCCATTATCTCGCCGCGGACAGAAGAAACTACTGCTACTCTACTCAGTATGATGTGGTTGTTGTTCCTTGACATTGTCACAAAAAAACACACCTGCAGACCTCATTTGTTTTTAGTGCATGCTTGTATGGAGAATACATTTGTAAATAGGATTCGTAATGGTTGTACCTAGTAAGACATGAGGCGTATGTGTGTCGGATGCAATGCCGCATTTAACATATTGAATCCAAAGTTCCAAACAAAGCTTCGATATGGTCTAGATTATAAAGGAAAGAACTGAAATCAAAGACATCCTTCTGATATTGTGCTATTGTCAGATTGATGTGGGCTAGGGTTTCCTTGCTCTAATGCAATGCTTCGATATGGGCAAGGAGGTTGTGCACTTCGTTGGTTAATATGTAGTTGTAGATACAAACAGTTTCAATGGCAAAGAGCTATTTTTTATTTCAGGAAGGCCAAAATGAAATAAATTTACTCAAGGTGATGCAGGCACTTTTGTGACATTACCTTGGGCAGAGAACTCCTTGGACTGAACAAGAAAATCCCTTATATGATTCTTAAAATTGGGAGGATCAGTTTTTGAACTAAAAAGTCCATCAACAAACCTTGCTGCGTGTAGGAAACATAGATGTCAAATTTCCTGCTGATTGAACTAAGAACAGAAGTACACAAGGGCTAAAAATACCTCTAGAGGCGTCATGTTAGGAAAGGATGAGCTCAGAAGTTTAATAGTGCAGTCTCGAACAAGCACTGTATTATCTGTGAATCGAGAAGGAACTGCTGAGGCATCCCAGAGAGGCTCCGTTAGACCATAAACCTAATATGGCAGCAAACATATTAATGAATACACACACAAAATCATCAGAGGATAGAACAACAGATAAACATATATGTATATATAGTTACCACATAGAACAGATGTTGCAGCACAGAAACGTGAAGCTTGAAACCAGGTTTGTGGAATGTGTCTGTGAGCACTGCGAATATGTCCTGCTCAGAATGAGCCACCGTGCCGGCCGCGCAGCGGCCATCGGTGGATGCAATGCAGGCGGATGTAGTGGAGACGGGGAGGGCTCGCGCTGGATCCGGCTGCTCACCGCAGATCCACCGCCTCCGTTGGCTGCGCGAGGTCGACGCCGTGCTCCAGCGTCAGATCGGCCGCCGGGAGGGGCCCCGCGAGCGGCCGCTCCAGATCCACCGCCGAGGTTGCTGCCGTCACCTCCCCGTCGTCACGCACGGCTAGCACGGAGGTTTCTCCGCCGCCAGAGGCCTCCGGTGCGTCAGGGCCTCCGCTGGCTGGCCGCGCTGCCATGGGGACGACCGGCGACGGAGGGGCGAAACCCTAAGGCGCGCGGCCCGGCGCGTTGCGTGGCGAGGAGGAAGTGGCGTGGTGGTGGTGATGGTGGAGGAGGAGGAGGAGGAGGAGGAGGAGAAGGAGGAGGGAGGCCGCCGCCGCGCGGAGGGCGGGCCACCGCCGAGTTCGTCCCGCGCCGTCGGCTGAGCCATGTCGCGAGGCGGTAGCGAGGGAGGGAGAGAGAGAGAGAGAGCGCGGAGAGGAGGAGGGCGTCGGGGTCGGGGGAGAGCCGCCGAGGGCTTCGTAGCGGGTGGGGCGTGCTGTAGCGCGAGATGGAGCCAATACGTGCCGTCGATCGGAGAATCTGACGGCGAGGGGATTTTCGGGCGACGTGGCCAGGCTGGCTGGCGGCTGCTCACTGCTTTGATAATAAGAGATGTCACAGGTGCTTCAGGTTTACAGTTTTGTTGCAGCCTTGCAGCTGGCCGGTCTTATACGATCGTGGATTATAAGCTGAAATAGTATTTTTTCTCTTATACCAAACCAGCTAAACTAGCCAGCAGTAAATAATTCATGATCGTTTACGACGAAACGAACAGACTGTTGGTCTCTTTCATTTTCCTAGCATGGTCTTGTTTTTTGCGACAGTGCATTCTTTAGTAGTGGTTTTAACTTTATGTCAGAGCAAGCGTCTATTACCTCTGCAAGCTGCTATGGAGATTGAGGCTACTACTCAACTAAAAGTGTTGGGTGTGTTTGGCTCACAGCCACGTCCGACGGTGGCGACACCTAAGGTGCGTCGTTAGAATTCTGTGCCGCAGCTGTGACGGAAATTTGCACCATAAAAACATGTGCCGCCGCAGTTTACAGGTGAACCAAATAACAGCTGTGCACTGTGTGGCGTGCTGCAGGTTAGGCTTGTCCTTAGGGCCACAACCATAACCCTCATGTTGTTAGTTGCAACGTGTGTTCGCCAGTAACCCTCGTCTTGTGGTCCGTCCGTCAAGCTGAGCCTTTCGGAACTGTCGCTTGCTCTCTCTCCTTCATCCCCGTAGAAAATTGAGGTACTGTGACCTGTGTGTGATAGTTCAGGATCAGGACGCAGGGGACAGAGAAAAAAAAAGACACGAGGTTGCCTCGCCAACCTTCAAGTTGAGGATCTTTCGAGGCCACGTGGAACAAGGAGATCAATTTTTACAATGCAGGTTTGTAACAATCCTCTAAATAATCAATAATGTGAGCATGTTTCTAGCAATCCTCCGAATAATCAAACAATGTGAGGCCAACTGCACTGACGCAACGTCTTCTGATTAGGGAAAAAAAGAAGGAAAGAAAAAAATCTAATAAAAAATGGAATTGACTAATGCCCGGATGTCTGGATGGATGGAGCGTCCATCCGCCCGTGCCAGCAAGTCGTTTTCACGTCGTTTCGCGTGCCCACATGGGACCCGCGTCGGCCCGAGCGTCACCACCATCGAGAGAGAGGAGGGAGGGGGCGATAGATGCCTAGTCGGATTTGGAGGAGGAAGACACACCGATGTGAGGCAGAAAAGAGAGGAGGAAGATGCAATACTCGATCCACTTTTGAAACATCCAGATGCAATACTTGCAACATACGTCTGAAGGCAGATGAAACACTTTGAAATATGCATATGAAACACTTGTTGCAACACCCGATCTACTTTTGAAACATCCAAATGAAACACTTGCAACATACGTCCAGAAACAACTGAAACACATGGAACATATGTTTGAAATAATTGCAAAAACATATGCAACATCTAGATGAAACACTTGCAAACATACGTCTGGAAAAACAGATGAAACATTCGGAACATACACTTGAAACATACATGTATAGCCATTGCAACATGTGCAACATCTCGATCTACTTTCGCAATATCAAGATAAAACACTTGCAACATCCAGATGAACATCTGAAACACTTAAAACATACCTTTGCAACATGGGTTTTCAACGCAATGTCATCTTGTTGCTTGGATGAATAGAGGCTTATCGTTGTGGAGCTCGACGGAGGCGCATGGAGCTCGTCGTGCGCCAGCGGCGCGGGCAACTCGCCGGTGGTATGGCTTCACACGAAGCTCACCCCCTCGCCTGCTTGCTGGAGCATTCGTCGTGGAGGCTCGCTGGCTCGGTAGAGGTGCGGAGGCTGCCGCGGCTGAAAGCTCTAGTTTGGTTTGGTGAATTGATGAAACCCTAAGTGCTAACCTAATTTATCAAAGTGATTATGAGATAGGTAGCACTACTCCAAGCGGTGAAGAAAATGAAGATCATGACATGATGATGGTGATTCCATGGTGATGATCAAGTGCTTGGACTTGAAAAGAAGAATGAGAAAAATAAAAGGCTCAAGGCAAAGATATAAATTGTAGGAGCTATTTTGTTTTAGTGATCAAGACACTTAGTGAGTGTGATCACATTTAGGATCGATAGCCATACTATTAAGAGTGGGTGAAACTCGTATCAAAATGCGGTTGTCAAAGTGCCACTAGATGCTCTAACTCATTGCATATGCATTTAGGATCTAGTAGAGTGCTAACACCCTTAAAAATATTTGTGAAAATATGCTAACACATGTGCACAAGGTGATTGTCGGGGACCTAATACCGGGGTACCCCAAAAGGTGGAACCAATAACCACCGAACGTGAAAAACTTCTGGACGCATAAGGGCGCCATTTCATCCCTTGTTCAAGTGATAGGAGTTTGGTTCTGCCTCGCTCGACGCCTTTGTGAGATAAACTCTGCCTCGCCCGAGGGCTCAGGGTTAATCTCCGTCTCGCCCGACGCCTTTGGGACAGGCTCGGTCTCGCCCGAGGGCCGAGGGATAAACTCTGTCTCGCCCGACGCCTTTAGGGCGGGCTCGGTCTCGCCTGAGGGCTGAGGGATAGATTCTGCCTCGCCCGACCCCGGAGGGGCGAGGTCAGTCTCGCCCGAGAGATAGGAATTGGTCTCCGTTTCACCCAACGGCAAGAAACAAGTCTCACCCTGCTCCATATCTAAAGATTAGATTCATCTTACCTGACAACTTCTCCCCATTCCCTCAAGATGATAAGTATGGGGCAAGACAAGACGTTCGGGTCAACCATGGCTCCAAGGACCATACCCTGCGCCCTGGTAGGAAAAGTACTGCCAGGGGATGATAGGACAGGTGCTTTAGACCCTTCCAGGCGCCGTAGAGCCCGAAAGGTTGTACAGGTGCGTGCTCCTCGCCCTGTAGAGTTGTAGGCGCCGCCTTTAGCCCTGGGATACGGAACCCGACGAAGATATACCACAACCGCTACGCTCCAGAAAAGGATTTGCTATCTCCACGAACGACGGATTTTTCATCACCACGCTATGGACCCAAGGGAGCGACGCCCGCTTCCCGACCCCTTAGGTCCACCAAGTCAAAAGGCCTTGACCACAGCATTACGCCGGATCCCGACCCCTCGTCCCTCCGACGAAGACTCACAAGAATCAGAAGGCGTGCGGAGCAAGGCTAGGGGAGGCTAATAAGTCAAAACCACTGTACTACAGCCCATACCCTGCGTAGGGCAACGTTCTGTGATCAACCTGACATTCTACAAAGACATCAATAGTATTGTAGGCACTTATCTTCCTTCGCACTCATTAGAATGAAGAAGGAGGATTGGGTAGACGTGAGCCACAAGAATAAGGTAGAGCCCTCATCTTTGTAAAGCCGGCCCCTTCATCTATAAAAGGGGATGTGCTTCCTCCATCAGACGGACGGACTCTTGAGACCGAACAATACGACACACAGATACACACAGTCAAGTTGCTTCGAACCTCTTGACCTCCCTTGAACCCTTCCATCAGAGACTTGGGACCAGTCCCTCTCTCGATCGTTTGTACCCCTTACTACAAACCATTCACGGTGCTAATAACACGAGCAGCAACAAACTAAACGTAGGGACTTTTGGCTCGAACCAGTATAAATCTTGTGTCCTTTAGTGCACCATCTGAGCCTAACGCGCATTACTATAAATTTACTTGCCGGTGCTTGTACGAAACACCGATAGTTGGCGCGCCAGGTAGGGGAGCTTGCGCGTTCCAAATCAGGCCTCGGATGGCCACCCACGCAATCACCTGGGCCCCGGGCGCACACATGCGTTTCGGCGACCTAGATTTCATCATCACACTAGGAGGAGAGCTGGCGCTGACTCACTCAGCCGCCCCATCTCTCCCTTCCATCAACCTCAGCCGTCTTAGGCTTGAGGGCCCACCGAGCAACTCCCTGGGAGTCCAGTCACCAAGGGAGGCCTCTCACAATGCCACCCTGTGTCTGGAAGGGTCCGTACAGAGCGCCCTGACAGCGTTTCTGTTTGGTCTCTGCAACGCTGCGGTGACCACTGGCCGCCTTCGGGTGCTACGTATGGTTCAGTCACCCACGAACATCGAGTTCGTGGGGGTGATTGAGCATGATACGGAGACCCTCTATGAGCTCCTCAATGAGGAGCCAGGATCATTCTCTAGCTCGGATTCTAGTAGGGGGAGCCACCACCCTTCCCAGGAATGCTTCATGACACAGACCCTGAGGGTCACATCGAAAGCACCTCTAGGGAAGAGGTCACCCCTACAAACAACCCTGACAGCAGATCCGAGGAAGAGATGATAGCCCCATCTCACCTAAGGATGGAGCAGCTAAGGGCTCGTCAGCAAGAGATCGTTGAGGCTGGGTAAGGGCTCATCTGGGAGTACGCGGACATCAATCGCGAGATTGAACGCCATAAAGACGAGGGGTGCGCGCACACCACGGCCCGCGCTGTACACCAAAGGATCCTCACCGATGATGGGGCCCTTCCTCACTTTGCTCGAGCCAGCCAGAACATCGCCGCAGCAACCGCCTTGCTGCATGGCCTTCCGGAGGCCGCGACGTCCGAGGATCACCGTGCTCGCTGAGAAATTCGCACATTGCTCGAGCGTGCAGCGGTGCAGCAGGCGGAAAGTTCATTGTCTCGACGACGTGAACCCGACACCAGCCAGTGCACGCCCTCAGTGCGTCCCACCAAGGACGTGTTCGTTCACCAAACACCGCCAGCCGACAGGCAGCCCTCCATTGTCCCAGTACATCAACGCCTCGGCCATGGCCACGACGTACGCAGCATCATCGATGCTCGGAGACGTGCCCATGGCGACGATGGAGAAGCAGCACGCCGCGGCTATCATCCCCGATGTGGCGGACGCTACGACAGCAACAAGGACCGAAGCCCAAGCCCCGGCCTGCTAGGCCCTCAGGCCTTCGGCCGACACATCCTCAACGCTGCGTTCCCCCTAAGGTATCGACCGCCTACCAACATCCCTAAATATTCTAGCGAAACAAATCCCGGGCTTTGGCTCGAAGACTATCGGCTTGCATGTCAAGCCGGTGGTGCGAGTGATGACAATTTCATTATTCGCAATCTCCCGCTGTTCTTGGCTGATTCGGCGCGAGCATGGCTGGAGCACCTACCATCCAATGCTATTCAGAGTTGGGCGGATCTGACGGAGATCTTCGTGGGCAACTTCCAGGGCACGTACAAATGCCCTAGAAACCCATGGGACCTCAAAAACTACCGCCAGAAGGCCGATGAAACCCTTCGCGGGTACATTCGGCGCTTCTCTCAACAGTGCAACGAGCTCCCTAACATCACCAACACCGACGTGATAGGAGCCTTTTTGTCCGAAACAACCTGCGAATCCCTGGTCCACAAGTTAGGACGCAGGGGCCCGCAAACTACCAAGGAACTCCTAGACATCGCCACCAGTCAAGCCTCTGGAGAGGAGGCGGTCGGAGCCATCTTTGATCGCTCCGATAGAAAGATGAGGCGGGACAAGGACGTCGGCGAAGGCGCCTCCAACCGTCCCGCCAAAAAGAAAAATAAGAAGCAACGGTGCGACAACTCGCTCATGGCCGCTGCCGACCGCAAAGGTGGCCAAAAGCCCACGGAAGGCACTCCGAACCACTTTGAGAAAATGCTCGAGGGGCCATGCCCAAACCATGCCTTCCCAGCCAAGCATCTATACAAGGATTGCGGCCTCATGCGCAAATACTTGGCCGGGGGTCTCAATAAAGGGGAGCAGGGGACCGAACCTGTTCCTGCCACAGACGACGCAGAGGAGAAGGACGATGCCTTCCCAATGCTGACTGGCGCCCTCATGATCTTCGGAGGATCAACGGTCTATGACTCCAAGTGTCGCTAGAATCTCGCACGCCGTGAGGTCTATACAGCCGGACCAGCCACGCCAGCCTTCCTCTAGTGGTCGGAATCCGCCATAACCTTTGACTGGACCGACCATCTGGATGCCATCCCACATCCGGGAAGGTACCCGCTTGTCATCGATCCAATCGTCGGACCTAAGTGGCTCACGAAAGTACTGATGGACGGAGGCAGCGGCCTCAACATCATGTTCGCCAAGACGCTCAACAAAATGGGCGTCGATCAAACGAACCTCCACCCTATCTGAGCGCCTTTCCATGGCGTCGTGCCTGGTAGGTAGGCTATGCCACTAGGGCAGATCAATCTGCCCGTCACTTTCAGGGATCGGTCCAATTACCGGACCGAGACCCTCACCTTCGACGTAGTGGGGTTCCCAGGGACTTTCCATGCCATCTTGGGACGACCATGCTACATGAAGTTCATGGCCATCCCCAATTATACGTACCTTAAGCTGAAGATGTTGGGTCCCCGCGGGGTCATCACCATCGGCACCTCCTTCCAGCGCGCTTATGAGTGTGAAGTCAAATGCTGCGGACACGCATCCGCAGTCATTGCCTCCGAAGAGCTCGCCACCCTCAGGGAAGAGGACATTGAAGAGGCACCCGACGCGAAGAAATCAACCGGGTCGTTCGAATCGGTAGAAGGCTCCAGGGAGGTCCTCTTGGACCCCAGCAGCTCTGAGGGCAAAAAAGTCCATATTGGGACCGCGCTCTCCTCCGAATAGGAAAGCACGCTCGTCGACTTCCTCCGCGACAACAAAGACATCTTTGCGTGGAAACCCTCGGATATGCTAGGCATCCCGAGGGAGGTCACCAAACATACTCTCCAGATCCTCCCGGGCTCCAAGCCGGTGAAGCAACACCTGCGCCGCTTCGACGAGGAGAAACGTAGGGCCATCGGTGAAGAGATAGCCAAACTACTGGCCACAGGATTCATTAAGGAGGTATACCACCCAGAGTGGTTAGCAAATCTCGTTCTTGTGCGGAAAAAGAGCAGGAAATGGAGAATGTGTGTCGATTATACCGGCCTCAATAAAGCGTGTCCAAAGGATCCGTTTCCTTTGCCACGAATAGACCAAATAGTAGATTCCACCTCGGGGTGCAAAACCCTCTACTTCCTTGACGCATACTCTGGCTACCATCAAATCACAATGAAAGAGTCCGACCAGCTCGCGACATCTTTTATCACCCCCTTCAGATCGTTTTGCTACGTTTCATTGCCATTCGGTCTGAAGAATGCTGGGGCAACGTACCAGCGCTGTATGCTCAATTGCTTCAGAGACCTCATCAGGCGAACCATTGAGGCCTATGTCGATGACATCGTAGTCAAAACCAAACGAGCTAACCACCTTGTCGCCGACCTTGAGCAAACCTTTGCGAAACTTCAGGCAAACGGCATCAAACTCAATCCCAAAAAATGTGTTTTCGGGGTCCCGAGGGGCATGCTGCTCGGCTTCATCATCTCCGAGCGTGGCATCGAAGCCAACCCAGAGAAGATATCAGCCATCACAAGGATGGGCCTGATCCAAAACATAAAGGGGGTTCAGCGGATCATAGGGTGCCTCACCGCCCTCAGCCGATTCATTTCGCACCTTGGTGAATGAGGACTCCCCCTTTATCGACTCCTAAAGAAAGCTAACCGCTTCGAGTGGACAGCCGAGGCTCAGGAGGCGCTTGACATGGTTAAGCGATTTCTAACTAAACCACCGGTCTTAGTTCCTCCATGCAATGGAGAATCCCTCCTACTCTATATATCGGCCACCACCCAAGTGGTTAGCTCTGCCTTAGTAGTAGAGCGAGAGGAAGAGGGGCATGCCTTCAAGGTGCAGCGCCCTATGTATTTCATCAGCGAGGTGTTATCCGACTCCAAAACCCGCTACTCCCAAATCCAGAAACTCCTCTACGCCGTCCTCATCACCAAAAGGAAGCTACGCCACTACTTTGAGTCACACCCCATGATAGTAGTGACGTCGTTCCCCCTCGGTGAGGTCATCCGTAGCCATGACGCTATGGGAAGAACCGCAAAGTGGGCACTCGAGCTGATGGATCAGGGTATTTCCTATGCTCCCCGAACAGCGATCAAATCTCAGGTACTAGCTGACTTCATCGTGGAGTGGATCGAGGTCCAGATGCCACCACTAGCCATCGATCAAGAGTACTAGATAATGTACTTCAACGGATCGCTGATGAAGAAGGGCGTCGGAGTAGGACTAGTCTTTGTATCTCCCCTTGGGGTCCACATGAGGTACATGGTTCGGCTCCATTTCCCCTCATCAAACAATACTGTAGAATACGAAGCGCTCATCAACGGCCTACGAATCGCCATCGAGCTGGGCATCCGACGCCTCGACGTCAGGGGCGACTCTCAGCTGGTCGTCAACCAGGTCATGAAAGAGTCATGCTACCACGACGCCAAGATGGAGGCATACTGTCAAGAAGTTCGACGGCTGGAGGATAAATTCGATGGCCTCAAACTCAATCACATCCCTAGGCGCCTCAACAAAGCAGCCGACACGCTCGTAAAAGCAGCATCCGGCCGAGAGCCAGTCCCAACTGGCGTCTTTGCCAGTGACCAATAGAAACCCTCGATACACTATGCGGGGTCAGAACAAGCCGACGATGGCCCTTCTAGTCCGACCCCAGGGGCCGATCCGCCAACTGCTCCGCCCGACCCTGAGGTCATGGAGCTTGAAGAGGACCCAGCAATGGAGTCCAACCCTCCCAATGACTGGAGAATGCTTTACCTCGACTACCTCCTCCACGACACACTACCGACAGATAAGACAGAAGCCCGACGACTCACACGGCGCGCTAAGTCCTTCGTTCTTGTAGAAGGCGAACTCTACAAATGGAGTCACAACGGGATTTTGCAACTCTATATCCCTAGCGAACAGGGAAAACTCCTACTGAGCGACATCCACGATGGAGTCTACGGTCATCATGCCACACCAAGAACGTTGGTTGGGAATGCATTCCGACAAGGCTTCTACTGGCCCACCACAGTAGCCGATGCTGAGCAAATTGTACGCACCTGTGAAGGGTGCCAGTACTACGCTCGGCAAACACACCTCCCAGCCCAGGCTCTCCAGATGATCCCCATCACGTGGCCCTTTGCGGTCTGGGGGCTTGACCTGGTTAGGCCACTCAAAAGGCCCCCGAGGGCTTTACCCACCTGCTTATCACCATAGACAAGTTTACAAAATGGATTGAAGCTCGACCAATATCCACGATCAAATCCAAGCAAGCTGTGCTATTCTTCCTTGACATCGTCCATCGCTTTGGAGTACTGAACTCCATCATCACGGACAACGGCACGCAGTTCACCGGTAGGAAATTCGTTCAATTTTGTGATGAACAACACATCTGGATCGATTGGGTAGCCGTCGCACACCCCCGGACGAATGGGCAGGTCGAGCGTGCAAATGACATGCTTCTTCAAGGCCTTAAACCCAGAATTTTCAACCGATTGAACAAATTCGGCGCACGCTGGCTAGCTGAGCTCTCGGCCATGCTCTGGAGCCTAAGGACAACTCCTAGCTGAGCCACCGGCTACACACCTTTCTTCATGGTCTATGGTTCCGAGGCTGTTCTCCCAACGGACCTCGACTACAGAGCACTAAGAATCAGAGCATACGACGAATAGGGGGCTGAAGCATCTCACCAAGACGCCATGGACCAGCTAGATGAAGCCCACGACATCGCCCTCCTCCGTTCAGCTAAGTACCAGCAGGCGTTACGATGGTACCACAGCCGATGGGTGTAGGGTCGAGCCTTCAACGTCGGAGACCTCGTCCTCCATCTTGTATAGAGCAACAAGGACCGCCACAAACTCTCCCTGCCCTGGGAAGGGCCCTACGTCGTCGCGGAAGTGCTTCGCCCAGACGCCTACCGGTTGAAAACCATCAACGGCGAGGTCTTCACCAACGCCTGGAACATCGAGCAGCTATGTCGTTTCTATCCTTAAAATAAGCTTACACTTCTTCCTTATCAGATTTTGTCATAACAAAACCCCGATCCTTAGTGACTTCCGACCCCTGCAAATCGTGAGGGGTCAGACCTCACTCGAGGGCTGGCATGTGATCGTAACATATGACATATGTAATACAAGTATTACGCTTGCAAAAAAACCTCCTGTGTTATATTTACAAACATTCTCTAAGTTTTCCATTCGCCTCATAAACGAGTCCCAAGGGCCAAGATTTTGGGAACAAATTCTAAATACAACTGGTAGGACTGCGAGACACCCACGCCCTAGTGGCTGCAACCTCTTTGCTCACCAGTTCAATCAGAATTAGTTCACCTACGTTCCTAGCTTCTTATGACTTAGACCATGGGAAGGGTCAGAAAGCACTAAAATCATTCCTACAAAAAGGAGAAAGATAAAAAATTGCTTGCCATAAGCAAAGGATGTAATTTTGTTCATTTTTTGCACAAATTTGTCACTTACAGAGCGATTTCATTACAAAAAGGAACAATATACTTATAAATTCAGAGGACTGTTTACTTGGGGGCTTTCCCACAAAGTTATTTCATTATAGTCTCTGCTTAGCTCTACTACAAGTACTACTGTGGTCGCCGTGCCACGCTCTCCATCGACGATGCCCGGGGCATGTACATGGGCCAGCTCGTCTGCTGCGGCCGCCGTGCCATGCTCTCCATCGGTGACGCCCGGGGCATGTACATGGGCCAGCTCATCTACTGCGGTCACCGTGCCACGCTCTCCATTGGCGACATCTGTGGCAGAACCTCCTAAGTTATAGGGCCCACATGCACCTGTCACTGTCCGACGACCTTTGACATTTATGCATATGTTCCTGGTAACTTAAGAAGACTATCGGGTGTCCCCGGGGAACCCCGAATCATCCACGATTTCCGAGCAGGATCACATTACAAAGTCATTGCAGTATTACAACATTTATTCAAATATCAGCACCAGAGTAAAAACAGCAGAAGTCTTACGATAACATAGTTTACAAACCAGTTATTTCAAACCTTACAAACTAAGTTCGATAATTATTACAAACCATAGTAGTAGTGGAGTGGCATAATTAACATATACATAACACACAAAATAAACATCCTGCCCAAGGATCACACATTTACTTCTCATTGTCAGAACGAACAATAGTCATGCAGCACGATCCAAAACAGATCTGCTCATGAGGCTCACCTGCAACAAGGGTCAACGAACCCTGAGTACAAAAGTACTCAACAAGACTTAACCAAAATAAAACTGATAGAACTCAGGAATGTTGGCTCATGGGATTTAAGGTATGGCTTTAACAATAATCAAAGTTCTTTTGCGTAAAAGCTCTTTAACAAAGTTGTTTAATTCAAAGGTAAAACTCTATAAGTACCTCATATGAATCTGCCATGATCCATAATGAGATCATGAACTTCATATCAATCTCTTTCGCAAACCTTTCTCAAGTTCCAGTTATTAATACTACGATGATGAACAGTGAGTTGAGTCTCCATAACCGAGGAGCAACGATGATTCGAACCAATTAAACCCAGCTGGGAATTCCAGACCATATGACATATGCAGGTCCCCGACCTACATACACCAACCTGCACTCAGATCCTCTAAAACAAGAACGGGTCCACGCCACCCGAGAATATAGTACTCCACCAATCCAGCCCATGGCCACGTGGGTACATGCTATTCCCGCCATCTCTCCACTCCCAGTGCGCGAGTAGCCATTCTCGTACTAGAATCGCCAAGTTAAGGCTTACTGGAGTATGTGGTTAGTACTACAAATTCTCACCTCATGCAATTCAACAATGGACGTGCCTTAATCGACACAGGCGGAAAGAACTTGCTCACAAGACCTCCATGTCTTGTGGCTCACACACACCGAGTCTGCCCGGTCTAGATTTATTACTCCACATTCCCATATCACATGATAACATAAGTAACCAAGGTTCCATTTGAAACTTGCATGTGACAGTTAATCACCTGACTTCATCGTTCTACGCAAAGCTAAGCAAAACTAGGCATATACGAATTTAAAACTGGTAATATGGTAAATATGGAATAACAAGGTTGGTAATGCACCAATTAGGCTCTTACTTAACTCCTAATCACTTAATGCAGTAACGGAAAGTAAAAGTGAAATTAATTTATAAAACACAAGGTAGGGTTGTATGCATCCAGGGCTTGCCTTCGTTGATGGAAAAGTCCGGTTCCTACGACGTTTCACAAGTATTCGATCCGACCTCAATAGATGGATTAACCTCCTCAACAACTTGATTAACTACCACGTGTTCACCTTCATTTACTACATGTAATAACAATGCCATGTTTAACATGATGCGGAATATGAAACATGATGCTCGATGATGGATGCAAAATTAATAATTGGAATACAACTTTCCTTCACGGTACAGTTGCAAGTCAAACAGACTAAATCTTTTTCATAACACATACATCAATTGCCAAGGATCATTATCAACTAATGACCCAAGGTCATCACTCAATCCAAAATTTCAAACAAAACCTAAATCATTAAAGGTTACTATTTGCTTTTATGAATTAATTATTTAATTCAAAATTATGAAATAAATCAACTTATTCTAATTGAGCTCAAAATTTTAGTACATGTTCATTACATGATAACTAAGTGGCAAAACAAATTTCATAATTTTTGGACAATTAAATAAGCCTAGAAAAATCATGGAAATCCATTTATTAATAAATTGAGCAATTTTTATCATATTCAAAATTTACTGAAAAACATTATTTCATATTTTTCTTAAATACTATACATCACAGAGAAGTCACACAAAAATTTTCATAATTTTTCGAGCTCTAAATAAATCTACACAAAAATAACAAAAGCAGACACTATTCATTCAAATCTGAAAATAGAAAAATCCATTTGAACGCTGAGTCACTGACAACCCGACCCCACCTGTCATCCCTAACCTCCGACGTTGACCACGGTAGCGACGGCTCTAACCAGCGATTCCTCGCCGACGGTGAGATCACCGGCGATGGCGATAGCACCAACATGTTCTACACTACTAAGCGCACCTATAGACGTACTTAGATGCACCGATTATGACTCAATTCTAGCTCAACGTCGACCATGGTGGACACGGTGCCTCAGCGGTACTACGCTAGTGACTACAGGCCGGTAGTGGTTAAACTAAAGGTTGAGGAAGCACCAGCAGCTTACCCTAAACACAACTGAGCAGATAACAAGGTCAGAGAAGCAACGGTGACGTGGGTCGATGTCCACGGTGATCACGGTGGCGCAAGGGTCATCGATGATGGTGTGCCAGCGACTGAAGTGGACAAAACGGCCAAGCAACAATGAAATTAGCACTACTGCATCGAGACAAAGCCAAAGGTACACCAATCAAGGGCAACGGCTCACCGATGGGCTCTGGCCACGGAGAGGTCGGTGGTGGCGGTGCTTCGGCCGGCTCTGAGGACAAAAACGGCGTGCGGTGACACTGGACTGCTAGAGGTGAAGCAAATAGGCCAGGAATGAGCAAGAGTGCGGGGTGGAGAGAATGGCAGACGCAATTGGCATGAGGTGCGACGGTGAGGATGAATTCTGTGAGCACAGCAAGGTCACCGGCGATGGCGAAAACAGAGCAAGGGAGAAGAGCAACGATGACGATGGTTCAGGCTAAAAAGGGTGGCCAGGAAGCTCAAGGAAGCCACGACGAAGCCTTTACCGCACCAACGCAACACCAAGGACGACCACGACACGCCTGGAACACCGAAGAAGGTCGCCGGCCATGTAGCTACGGCGGTGAACACTGTTCACAGTAATTACAAGTTTGCCATTCACCAAAATTCACAAATTACTCTCAAATTTGCATAACAACTCAAAAATCTCCAAAAATAAAAGTTGTTCAAAATCAAAAGTTCTACAACTTTGCTTTTATAACCAACTCCTAATTCGGTCTAGATTTTGAAATGAACTTTTGAATTCAAATGGGAAAATTTAACGAATTACGCCTTTTTGAATTACTCCAAATTTTACTAAACAACTTGAAAAACTCCAAAAACAAACTTTGCTTAACTTGTCAAGCTCTACACTTTTGATTTTGGGATCAACCCCAAAATATGCTTAGATTTTGAAATAGATTTTCAGGGTAAGATTTAAATGCTGAAAATTAGGGTTTTCTCGAAAAATTCAAAATCCAACAAACTTTGAACTTAAGTCAAACAATACAATTCAACACATACCACATGAATATAAACTTGTTTTAGTGTATGCATCTCAAAGTTTTTAATATGACCAATTGCCTTGCAATGCATATGATGATATGACAGTTTTAGTATTTTAAACACCCGGTGTGTTATAATCCTTTCCCCTAAAAGAAATCTCACCCCGAGATTCAAAGCCATAGAGTAAGTAATGGAAAAGGAAATGTGTCAGTCCAAAAATATCCAGAACTTGTCCATAAAATGACTGAGGTTCCTTTACAAAACATAATTTGTAGCAACCGAGCTCAACTAACATTACTCTATTCTATATTGACGCTAGAAACTCTAGAAACTTTTCTAACAAGTAATCTTCTGATTCCCAAGTAGCTTCCTCTTCTGAATGTTGATTTCATTGTATTTTATAGAACTTGATTGTTCATCTTCGAGTAACACGATCTTTCTGATCTAACACTCGGATAGGATATTCGGAGTAAGTTCAATCCAGTTCTAGTTCCACTCCTTCAACTTCAACATTCTGTTCAGGCACTCAGAGACACTTCTTCAATTGAGAAACATGGAACACATCATGCACAGCTACGAGATGTTCAGGTAACTTCAAGCGATATGCCACTTTTCCATATCTCTCCAAAATTTGATATGGTCCAATATATCGGGGTGCCAACTTTCCTTTAACACCAAAACGGGTAACTCCCTTCATTGGTGATACTTTCAGATATACAAAATCTCCTTTGTTAAATACCAATGGTCTCCATCTTCTATCCACATAACTCTTTTGTCGGGATTGAGCTATCTTCAAATTACTCTGTATTTGCCTAACCTTGTCTTCTGTTTCTTTCACAAGGTCAACTCCAAAGAATCTTCTTTCTCCAGGCTCAGACCAACTCAACAATGTTCTGCATCTACGACCATAGAGTGCTTCAAATGGAGCCATTCTAATGCTTTCCTGATAACTATTGTTGTATGAGAACTCGGCCAAAGGTAAGCACTCATCCCACTTATTGGAATAATTAAAGACACAACATCTTAACATGTCTTCAAGTACTTGATTGACTCTTTCAGTCTGCCCATCAGTCTGTGGATGATAAGCTATATTATACAGAAGTTTGGTACCTAACGAAGCATGTAAGTGTTTCCAAAAGCTGGAGACAAACTGTGTACCCCTATCTGACACTATGGTTTTTGGTACCCCATGCAAACTCATGATTCTTGCTAAGTACATCATGGCATATTGGATCGTGGGATATATTATCTTAACTGAAAGAAAATATGCTGACTTAGTGAGTCAATCTATGATAACCCACACTAAGTCAAATCCCTTTGATGTCTTGGGTAGACCAAGAATAAAATCCATACTTATGTCCTCCCACTTCCAAGATGGAATAGGTAATGGTTGTAATTCACCAGCAGACCTCAAATGTATAGCTTTTACCTTTTGACAAGTATCACACTTTGCTATATATCTAGCAATCTCTATTTTCATTTTAGTCCACCAGAATCTTTGCTTCAAATCATGGTACATCTTGTTGCTTCCCAGATAGATAGATAACCTAGTAGCATGTGCCTCATCTAGAATTGACTGCCGCAACTCAGGAACTTTTGGTACCACCAGGCGATCCTTGAACCATAACACATCTTCATCATCTATGCTAAAGCATTCCGCTTTTCCATTCTTGACTTTTTCCTTGATATGGGCTATACCCTTGTTTTCCTTCTGAGCAGCAATAACTTGATCTCGAATAGTAGCTTCAACAATTATGTTGGTCAAACTTCTTTGTTGAATTACTTCTACATTCAACTTCTCCATTTCTTGGCATAAATTCAAACCCATTGTTCTCACTGTCAGACAATTGCAATAACTTTTGCGACTAAGGGCATCTGCAACCACATTTGCTTTACCCAGGTGATAATGTACTTCCAAATCATAATCCTTAATCAGTTCTAACCATCTTCTTTGTCGCATGTTCAATTCTGACTGAGTAAAGATATACTTTAAGCTCTTGTGGTCTGTATACATATGGCACGTATTACCAAGCAGGTAATGCCGCCAAATCTTTAGAGCATGAACCCCAGCTGCTAACTCCAGATCATGAGTCGGATAGTGTTCTTCATGCTGCTTAAGTTGCCTAGACGCATAGGCAATGACTCGGCCTTCTTGCATCAACACACATCCAATACCAATACCTGAAGCATCACAATAAACATCAAACAGCTTCTCGATATTAGGTTGGGCTAATACTGGTGCAATAGTCAACAATCTCTTAAAGGTCTGGAAAGCCTCTTCACAATCAGATGACCAGACAAACTTGACTTGGTTCTTCAACAATTTAGTTATGGACTTTGATACTTTAGAGAAATCTAGAATAAATCGACGGTAATACCCCGCCAATCCTAGAAAACTCTGAACTTTATGAACTGTGGTTGGCGGTTTCTAGTCAAGCACATCCTTCACTTTGCTAGGATCAACTACAACTCCTTCGGCTGACAAGACATGTCTAAGAAATTGAACTTCCTTAAGCCAAAAATCACACTTGCTGAACTTGGCATATAGTTGATGTTCTCTCAAGCGGGTCAGAACAATTCTGAGATGTTCCGCATGTTCTTTCTTATTGTTGGAATATACAAGAATGTCATCAATAAACACCACTACAAACTTGTCTAGCTCAGGCATGAATACTGAGTTTATCAGATACATGAAATGAGTGGGAGCATTTGTCAAACCAAAAGACATTACCAGGTATTCATATAATCCATATCTTGTGGTAAATGCTGTTTTGGGAATATCTTCAGGCTTTATCTTGATTTGGTGATATCCTGATCTCAAATCTATCTTGGAGAAAACTTTGGCTCCGGCCAATTGATCAAAAAGTAAATCTATCCGAGGTAATGGATACTTATTCTTGATGGTCACTTCATTCAACGGACGATAGTCAACACATAACCTCAGGGTCTCATCTTTCTTTTTCACAAAAATTGCTGGACATCCCCAAGGTGAGGAACTAGGTTGGATAAACCCCTTCTCAGTTAATTCTTGTAACTGAGCCTTCAACTCGGCCAATTCCTTAGGTGGCATCCTATAAGCTCTCTGAGAAATCGGAGCTATTCCAGGTTGTAACTCTATATTAAACTGTACATCCCTATCAGGTGGTAGACCGGGTAAATCTTTAGGAAACACATCCGAAAATTCACACACTACCAGAATATCTCTAATCTCATTGACAGCAGTTGCACAAACCTTGCCCACTGATCTTCTTAGGGTTGGAAGTTGGATGAGAAGTTGAGAATTACTATCAGGCAAACTTACTCTTAATGTCCTATTCAAAGCATCTATAACAGCCTTATGCTGATACATCTAATTCATTCCCAAGATTACATCTATATCCTAATCCTTAAGGATAATCATGGTAGTGGGAAAATATGCCCACCCAGGTTTATGGGTACCTGGTATACCATTTCCTTAGTACACAGACGTCCCCCGGGCGACTGTATAAAGAAACTTTCCTTCGTTGCCCCAATTGAAATTTCATACTTCACAACAAATGTTCTATTGATGAATGAATAAGATGCGCCAGAATCAAAAAGTATAACTGCAGGGTGATTGGCAATAGGAAACATACCCATCATCACTAGCTCCCCTTCTGGAATTTCTCTAGCTTGAATATAGAACACCCGTCCTGTCTTCCTCTCATCTTTGCCCTTCTGAGCATTCTGATTGGGGTTCTTGTTTGGTGCCTGACCCTGTTGTTGGTTGGCAGGGGCCTTCTGATAATTTTGATTAGCCTGCCTAGGATATGGACATTTCCTAGAGAAATGACCAGTCCTTCCACAATTGTAACATGGATAGTTGTGACCCTGGGACGTTGGAGCATTGCCACCAGGAGCATTGGTCGACTGTGAGTTCGGGTAGGTTATAGCAGGACGGACATTTGACTGTTGCTCGGCTTGGAACTGTGGCGGACGATAAGGAGGACGATTATGATGTACTGGATGATAAATCACCCTCTACCTCTTCTGATTTCCCCCAAAAGATGCAGACAGCACACTCTTTTTCTTTTTGAGCTCCTTATGCTGCCGATACTTTGACTCTGAAGCAATTGCAATATTTACTGCCTCATGATAAGTAACATTGGTGCAAGTGGTCATCATAGTCTACAACTTGGTATTCAGGCCTCTCATAAACCACCTCTTCTTCTTAGCATCAGTATTGACATGTTCTGATGCATATTGGGACAGATGATTAAATCTTCCCACATACTGCATCATGGTTTGATCTCCTTGCTTCAAAGCAAGGAATTCATCTAGCTTCATAGCCATCACTCCTTCAGGGATATAATGGGCTCTGAAGGCAGTACGGAACTCAGCCCAAGTTATTGGAATGCTAGCAGGTTGCATAGCCAATAAGTTTGCCCACTAAGCACTTGCTGCTCCTCTAAGTTGCTGGGCGGCAAACGCAGGTTTCTGATACTCCGTGAATGGAATAAGGTCAAATTTCTGCTCCATGGTTCGAAGCCAGTCATCAGCCTCCAATGGTTCATCTACCTTGGTGAACACCGGTGGTCTTGTGTCTGTAAAGTCAACATATGTAGCCTCCTATCTGTTATGGTGGTGACCATGGTTTCCGTGCATCTAATTCTGATTACTTAGAGCGATCTCATGAAGCAAACAAGAATTTTCAGCCGTCACATTGACAAGTGCGGTTATAGCATCAGCTAAATTTGTTGGAACTGGTGGCGGATCTAGAATACCATCCTCATCTTGTGAAGTTCTAGGAACATACAAACCCCGCATACGACGCATCTGCTCATAACAAACCAAACTTTATTCACAAGCCTTTATTGAATTGCACAAAAGCTTACTCCAGACACATTACATAGGGTTTACTACTATAAACACCAGAACCTATAAGTACCAAAATAAGATACATAGCTTAACCATAATTAACTATTATACAACTCTACTCTTTTCCGTGATTACTTCAAACTTCAGGCTCGGTATCCATTCCAGAATTATTACCGCCTTCATCATCACTTTCATTGATCATTACTAATTCTTTAGGATCTTCTTCTTCTTCCTCTTCCGATTCGTTATCATCGGTAAGGATGACACCGGGGTCCATGGCATCAGCTTGGGGCTCATGATTTGGATTTAGCAGATTACTAAGCCTATGAACTTCCTCATGCAGATAAGTATTATGTTCTTCTAAATCTTCTACATAGAATTCTAGCTCATGAGTTCTAGCTCTAGCTACATTTTCCCTATGCCAAGCTTCATTTCATCCCTCCATCGTACGAACTAACATGCTTTCATAGTTCCTATGTGCGGTGGTGAGATGCCTCAATTGATCCTATAATTCTCCTACCTGTATAGCATCCAAAGCCCTATCTCTAGTAGCTTGTGCTAACTCTGCAGAAATCCTCTGTATCTCTACTTGGGGATCAGGCCTAGAACTGCTACTGCTAGCACCGTCATTTCTAGGGGCAAGTTGGTGACGAGGAACTCCTTTGGGTCCAGTGGACTTACGGGGTGTCATCTTGGCATGAGCCATACTATAGGAAACCAATTTAATCCAAGTAAGACCATTTGATCAAAGTCTAAAGAGCAGCTATGATGGATTACATTACTCAAACCAGTCTCACTACTCAACTCTAGACTAAGAGGTGAAGGAGGTAACGAGTGAATTATTCATGATGCATGAATCGTTCTTACGAATAAAAACATCAAAGTTTATAATGCACATAAACAACATTTATTTTTATATAGGGCATAGTAAAATTACTACTCCACCACACAAGACCCTTTTTATCAAATAAGGAATGGTGAGAAAGAAATAAGATAAGTCAGAAGCAATTTGGACCAAATTAGCAAGTTAGATTTAGTCATCCCAAAACATTTTGAAGTTTTTGTAAAACAATACAACAAAAACCTTGTAACGATCGCTCTGATACCATTCTGTGACAGAACCTCCTAAGTTATAGGGCCCACATGCACCTATCACTGTCCGACGACCTTTGACATTTATGCATATGTTCCTGGTAACTTAAGAAGACTATCGGGTGTCCTTGGGGAACCCCGAATCATCCACGATTTCCGAGCAGGATCACATTACAAAGTCATTGCAGTATTACAACATTTATTTAAATATCAACACCAGAGTAAAAACAACGGAAGTCTTATGATAACATAGTTTACAAACCAGTTATTTCAAACCTTACAAACTAAGTTCGATAATTATTACAAACCATAGTAGTAGTGGAGTGGCATAATTAACATATACATAACACACAAAATAAACATCCTGCCCAAGGATCACACATTTACTTCTCATTGTCAGAACGAACAATAGTCATGCAGCACGATCCAAAATAGATCTACTCATGAGGCTCACCTGCAACAAGGGTCAACGAACCCTGAGTACAAAAGTACTCAACAAGACTTAACCGAAATAAAACTGATAGAACTCAGGAATGCTGGCTCATGGGATTCAAGGTATGGCTTTAACAATAATCAAAGTTCTTTTGCATAAAAGCTCTTTAACAAAGTTCTTTAATTCAAAGGTAAAACTCTATAAGTACCTCATATGAATCTGCCATGATCCGTAATGAGATCATGAACTTCATATCAATCTCTTTCGCAAACCTTTCTCAAGTTCTAGTTATTAATACTATGATGATGAACAGTGAGTTGAGTCTCCATAACCGAGGAGCAACGACGATTTGAACCGATTAAACCTAGCTGGGAATTCTAGACCACATGACATATGCAGGTCCCCAACCTACATACACCAACCTGCACTCAGATCCTCTAAAACAAGAACGGGTCCGCACCACCCGAGAATACAGTACCCCACCAATCCAGCCCATGGCCACGTAGGTACATGCTATTCCCGCTATCTCTCCACTCCCAGTGCACGAGTAGTCATTCTCATACTAGAATCGCCAAGTTAAGGCTTACCAGAGTATGTGGTTAGTACTACAAATTCTCACCTCATGCAATTCAACAACGGACGTGCCTTAATCGACACAGGCAGAAAGAACCCGCTCACAAGACCTCCATGTCTTGTGGCTCACACACACCGAGTCCGCCCGGTCTAGATTTATTACTCTACATTCCCATATCACATGATAACATAAGTAACCAAGGTTCCATTTGAAACTTGCATGTGACAGTTAATCACCTAACTTCATCGTTCTATGCATAGCTAAGCAAAACTAGGCATATACAAATTTAAAACTGGTAATATGGTAAATATGGAATAACAAGGTTGGTAATGCACCAATTAGGCTCTTACTTAACTTCCTAATCACTTATTGCAGTAATGGAAAGCAAAAGCGAAATTAATTTATAAAATACAAGGTGGGGTTGTATGCATCCGGGGCTTGCCTTCGTTGATGGAAAAGTCCGGTTCCTGCGACGTTTTACAAGTATTCGATCTAACCTCAACAGACGGATTGACGTCCTCAACAACTTGATTAACTACCATATGTTCACCTTCGTTTACTACACGTAATAACAATGCCATGTTTAACATGATGCGGAATATGAAACATGATGCTCGATGATGGATGCAAAATTAATAATTGGAATACAACTTTCCTTCGCGGTACAGTTGCAAGTCAAACAGACTAAATCTTTTTCATAACACATACATCAATTACCAAGGATCATTATCAACTAATGACCCAAGGTCATCACTCAATCCAAAATTTCAAACAAAACCTAAATCATTAAAGGTTACTATTTGCTTTTATGAATTAATTATTTAATTCAAAATTATGAAATAAATCAACTTATTCTAATTGAGCTCAAAATTTTATTACAAGTTCATTACATGATAACTAAGTGGCAAAACAAATTTCATAATTTTTGGACAATTAAATAAGCCTAGAAAAATCATGGAAATCCATTTATTAATAAATTGAGCAATTTTTATCACATTCAAAATTTACTGAATAACATTATTTCATATTTTTCTTAAATACTATACATCACAGAGAAGTCACACAAAAATTTTCATAATTTTTGGAGCTCTAAATAAATCTACACAAAAATAACAAAAACAGACACTATTCATTCAAATCTAAAAATAGAAAAATCCATTTGAACGCTGAGTCACTGACAACCCGACCCCACCTGTCATCCCTAACCTCCGACGTTGACCACGGCAGCGACGGCTCTGACCAGCGATTCCTCGCCGACGGTGAGATCACTGGCGATGGCGATAGCACCAACATGTTCTACACTACTAGGCGCACCTATAGACGTACTTAGATGCACCGATTATGACTCAATTCTAGCTCAACGTCGACCATGGTGGACACGGCGCCTCGGCGGTACTACGCTGGCGACTACAGGCAGGTAGTGGTTAAACAAAAGGTCGAGGAAGCACCAGCAGCTTACCCTGAACACAACTGAGCAGATAACAAGGTCAGAGAAGCAACGGTGACGCGGGTCGATGTCCACGATGATCACGACGGCGCAAGGGTCGTCGGTGATGGTGTGCCGGTGACTAAAGTGGACAAAATGGCCAAGCAACAATGAAATTAGCACTACTGCATCGAGATGAAGCCAAAGGTACACCAATCAAGGGCAACGGCTCACCGACGGGCTCTGGCCACGGAGAGGTCGGTGCTGGCGGTGCTTCGGCTAGCTCTGAGGAAGAAAACGGCGTGCGGTGACACTGGACTGCTAGAGGTGAAGCAAACAGGACAGGAATGAGCGAGAGTGCGGGGTGGAGAGAATGGCAGACGCAATTGGCATGAGGCGCGATGGTGAGGACGAATTCCGTGAGCGCAACAAGGTCACCGGCGATGGCGGAAACAGAGCAAGGGAGAAGAGCAACGACGACGACGGTTCAGGCTAAAAAGGATGGCCAGGAAGCTCAAGGAAGCCACGACGAAGCCTTTATGCGCCAATGCGACACCAAGGACGGCCATGACTCGCCTGGAACGCCGAAGAAGGTCACCGGCCATGTAGCTACGGCGGTGAACACTGTTCACAGTAATTACAAGTTTGCCATTCGCCAAAATTCACAAATTACTCTCAAATTTGCATAACAACTCAAAAATCTCCAAAAATAAAAGTTGTTCAAAATCAAAAGTTCTACAACTTTGCTTTTATAACCAACTCCTAATTCAATCTAGATTTTGAAATGAACTTTTGAATTCAAATGGGGAAATTTAACGAATTATGCCTTTTTGAATTACTCCAAATTTTACTAAACAACTTGAAAAACTCCAAAAACAAACTTTGCTTAACTTGTCAAGCTCTACACTTTTGCTTTTGGGTTCAACCCCAAAATATGCTTAGATTTTGAAATGGATTTTCAAGGTAGGATTTAAATGCTAAAAATCAGGGTTTTCTCGAAAAATTCAAAATCCAACAAACTTTGAACTTAAGTCAAACAATACAATTCAACACATACCACATGAATATAAACTTGTTTTAGTGTATGCATCTCAAAGTTTTTAATATGACCAATTGCCTTGCAATGCATATGATGATATGGCAGTTTTAGTATTTTAAACACCCGGGGTGTTACAACATCCCGATATCCCGCTACTTCATAGGATCCTTGAAGGCGCGGCCATCTGCAATGCCTCCGCTGGGGCATCCGTGGACTACGCCATCATCATCAGCCGCAACCCCAACAGCGACGCCTCTGCCAGGGCGTCCGGGGACTACGCCATCGTCGTCAACCGCAACCTCGACAGCGACACCTCCGCCAGGGCATCCGGGGACTACGCCATCATCCCCAGCCATAACCCTGACAACGGCGTATGGGTAGGAAATGCCTCCCGCCAAAGGAGGAGCACAGCGGATGATGGCGCAGTCGACAACGTACGACGCCTCCCAGCGTCCCTTCTCCTTCGGCAGCAGCGACTCCTCAGCAAGGGCGGCATACACCATCTCATCTACGTTGGATGATCTCCGGCTCGACATCACGCTCCAGATTCACGAGTGGATTTGTGAGTTTTCTCTCTCTCTAGCATTACTCTTCCTCACTTAGAAACCGCTGCGACGCACAGATGCATTCGGCGGAAAGGAAGAAGAAGGAGAGATAGCGGCTCAGAGGCAGAAGATGAGGTGGGATAAGAACTCCCCTCCCCCTCCCTATTTAAAGAAGAGCCACTACAGCTAAGGAAAGGCGAAAGGTTGGACGAAAAAACCTCTCCCTTCTCCTCTTTAAATACAAAATCAATGCTGATTGATACCTGAGGGGACGCGCCGAAACTGACGGGACGTGCCTCGGTCGACGAGGCGTCCTCCCCGGTCAAACTAAACACTGCCTGGGTATGGCCCGCCACTGACCTGCTCTGGCCATGGCAATTAAGGCACCCACATAGGCAGACAACCCTTTGCCTTCCCATGCAGGACCACGGGACGATCCGACGGCACGACCTTTTTAGATCTCCTGGGCCGGCCATTCGGCCCAGAAGAGACGATGAACGAACATCCAAAGAAAGATAAGCATCTTAGCTTTCTTACTTTATGCGTTAAAATTCATTCTCGAGCTTCCGACCCTGTCAAATGGCGGGAACATGAACATCACTCGGAGGCTGCCGAGGATGTCTACCAGTCTAGACATCCTCCCCACCCGACCCCCTCCGTACACTTGAAACTAAGGATGTGAAATATGGGCATAAAACTTTGAGTAAAAACTAGACGAACTAGCTGACCCTATGCCTCGATAGCTACGACGTTTCTGTTCACCAGAAAAACCATGCTCAATGCCCCTCGCGTCTCCGGCTTCAACGTCTGCCTTCTCAAGAAGGGTTCGGAGGGGTCCGCCTACAGAGTCTCTCCCAAAGGAGAAGCTGTCAGGCTGCCCAAGTTAATTAAATGGCTCAGATCGCCACAAGATACGAAAAACAAAGAATAGCAATTCTTATGCAGGTTACTCCAACCTCATCACGAACATCAGGGTCCGAGCCCCGCACAGACACATTTGGTAGGAGCTTTTCGTCGCTCATACCGCCACAGTAACGTTACCGACCCCGCCTTCATTTCGATTATATTATACATATGCAAAACATCCCAACGCTTCGTGTTGCATCACTAAACGGCTGTCGCCTCATTTGATATAGGCGACCACAGTCCGAGGTTCAAAGGTCGGTCCACGAAGGGCTTGAGGCCGCCTCATGCCAAATAGAGCCAGGGAGAAATAACCGAGACAAGCCCCAGTGGCCCTGCCCGACTCCGCTCAGAAGCGGACAGGGATGTCTCGACCTTTTCTCGTTCGATTCTAACCCCGAGCCAAACCCATAGAATCTCCATCGAGGAGAGGCCATTAGGCCGCCGGAGCCTATCGAACGGCTCAAGCATCTGCCGGGAGGTAGGTTAAGAAGTTGTGGAGTGCCACCAGAGGGCTCTGCTGACCCCATCAGCAAATGATGGACCCGGATTCCACACGAACATACCCGTTAGTGAGCTCATTGAGCGCGATACTCGAGCCATCGAGGCAAGTGTCGTTCACTCAGCCTCTCCGATTGTGAAAACCGAGGACGGGGTAACATGCAAATAACGGCTGACCCCTATCAGACCCTAACAAGGCTTGGGGGCTCGAGCCAATCAATACAGGGACACAGGTTCGAAGGCCCCACCTTGCCGAGCCCATAGAATCCCCAGTTGGGGATTTCTGTTGGAAGACAGGGCGGGGAATATTGTGATGTCATTCATGGACTTCATCGACCCTGTCACCAAAACCACAGTTCCGATCTCTAGTAACCCCCGACCCTAGCAAATGCAGGGGGTCGGACCTAACTCCGGGGCTGGTTAAGGTATGGCTACCTCCTTTCTTTCTTTCAAAACAATCTCCTCGCATCATGACCAGCGGCATAATTCAGGGGAATGGATTGGTAAGATTGCAAAAAATCAAACAAAATGAAATTATGACGCAAAATCATGAAACCGCATCCAGACTCAAAAAATACTGACACTTGTCCACATATTACATATAAGTTGTTCTCAAAATTGTTCGACTAATTACTCTCGCGGAGGGAGAACCATCTCTTTCAGATTGTCTGCCAGGTTTTTCATAAGGGGAGCAACCATCTCCTCCATTTCCTCTAGCTCTTCATCGTCATAGGTGGATGGGAAGCCTTCGCTCATCACCTTCAGGTTGATTTCCTTCTTGTAATGAGCATGGGTGACGGTGAAGGCCTAGGTGATCCCGGTGTGAAAGGCACTCTCCTCAAGCTGGCCCATCCGAGCTGTGATACCTGCGACATGAGCCGTGAGCGGGCTGGTCTCCACTGGCTCTATCACATTCAGGGCATTATGGACCACCCCGACCGTAGCTTGCAGAAGATTGTGCTCATCGCTCTCAACCTAAAGGGCCCTTCGTGCATGGGCAGCCTCTTTTTCTAGCTTGACGGAGATGTTTTCAGCGCTCAACCTTTGGTTCACCGCGTCACCGAGCTCCGCCCGGAGAGAGCGGACCACCTCAACGTCCTCGTCCACCTTCTGCTGGAGGGCCGTGGCCCAACTCTCGGCCTTCTACCGGAGGTCCCGCTCCATCTCCAGCTCCTTCAAGACTTCACCGGCCTTCTCATTGGCCGCGGCATTCCTCTGCAGCAGCTCATCTCGCTCCTTTTGGAGCCTGGCAATCTCCTCCCCATCTAGCTTGGACCTTACCGACAAATCCTCGAACATCCCGTGGGCCTCCTCCGCGTCTTGACATGCCTGGGCCTCCTGCTCCTGGGCAGTAGCAAGCTGTGCGGCCATGTCTGCTCATAGCCGGGCCTCCTCGGAGAGGCGATCCCACTCCGCTTTCTGCTTGTGGAGGAATCGGGATTTATTCTGGCTATGAGCAACAAGAACCTAAAGAGGAAGAAGACTAGAATCAGAAATGCAAAAACACAAAAACATGCAGAGAAGGAAGAAAATCAAGCGAATACCTGGGTAGTAGGAATGACAATTTCATGCAGGGCTCCTCTGGCCTGGTCCAGGGCCTCTAGCATAGTCGAAATTCTGATGTCAAGACCCTCCCGCTCCATGCTCTCAGAATGATCATCGAGCGAGAACAGAGCTAACGTCGGGTCCTAGGCGGCCATCCACTGAAGCGGTGGCTCCCCCCGCACGGGGGAGTGGCTTCCTCCTAACAAAGGGGCTGGGGGCGGCTCCCTCCTGACCCTGTGCGGCACCACCGTCGCACTCGAGGACCCTCTAGCTAGACCCTCCTCCATCTAGGCCGCTTCGAGCGCCACGGGTGGATCCACCTGGGCCCCTGGTGTGCGGATCGCACTACACCCTCGACCGCCACCACGACCACGCCTGGCTGATCCTGGCTTGGTGTGGTCACGACCACCTCCACCAGTGGTATGCGGCCCTCGGTCGGCTATTCCACATTTGCCATGGAGGAGGCCGCTCGCTTAGTAACCTCCATGGGCATGGGAGCCACCACGGGCGCCGTCGGGTCGGCCAACGTGGCCCCAACGTCAGCACCACTCCTACCTGAAACGGGGGTGACTCTAGGCGACGCCGTCTGTCCTGCTTGAATGGCAAGACTCTTCTTGGGCGCCAGCCCCAGGGGGTGACCCGTCCGCAAGAACCTGCACAAAGGTATTAATCATTAGATCAAAATAGAAATGGAAAGAGGATGAAACCAGGGGAATCAACAGCTCATGTTGACGTCCTCGGCTGGCAGAAGCGTTTTGGGGATGGATCCCTAGATCCCTGCCCCGACTCATCTAGGCGGGACCATTTCGAGCCTACCCTTGCTCCGGGGCAGGGAGGCTTATCTCATGGGGCGTGGCACCAGACCCGCTTCCCTCCATCGTCTCATGGGGCGCGGCACTAGAGCCGCTCCCCTCCATCATCTCATAGGGCACGGCACCAGAGCCACTCCCCTCCCTTGTTGCTTCAGGGTAGGCAGTGGTAGGCCCACTTTCCTCCTCCCACCGGTCCTCGACTGGCACACCGTGCGAAGCGGCGGACTCGCTGGCCTCCACCGACCTCATCGATTCACTTCCCTCCACGTGGAAAGGGAAGGGTCCCTGCACGGATGGGTGGCCACTCGTCAGTGTGTCCTCATCCTCTAGGATGTCCCAATCCACGCCGATGGCTACCTCGTCGTCATCATCATCATCATCGTCTTCATCCTCACTGCTCACATCCTCCCCCCGATCTCGTGCCTCCTACTTCAATCATTTCGCCTTCTTCATCTCCTCCCTTGCTTTCCTGTCCTGCTCGGCCACGAGTTGATTCACCGCCGCCATGGCCTTGTCCTTCGGTAGTGGAACTAGACTATCCTTGAAGACTAGCCCCCTTGGCTAGTCCCAATGTCACAAAAGCAAGTATTAAAAAAGAGAGATTCAGGAGAAAGAAAAGAGCACAGGAGAAGAGGGCTTACGAATTCAAAGAACCTAGGCTCCGGCCGCATTGGGGGATGTCCAGGCACCGTATACATGATGTCGAGGACCCTGCCGGCGGAATCCTTCGTTGGCTCCGTCTCCTCCTTGATGCGCTGCGCCACTTCTGAGTAAGGGAGCACCTCATCAACGAGCACCGTCCCTTCAAACGACATCCCAGGCATCATCCGATGCAGGGGAAGCACGCGCGCCATCAGTGGCACCACCCTCCTCGCATGGTAGGCGCCGATAATCCCCATCCCCTTTACACCCCGATCCTTTAGGGCTTGGAGGGCGAAAAGAAGGTCGGAGATGTATTTCTTGTCTTTGGACTAGACGCCCTAGCTCCACGACTCCAGAGCATCCACAATAAGGCGTCCAGTGTACCTTGGTAGGGTGGCACTCACATCATCCCTAACATAAAACCACTACGAATGCCATCCCTTGTTGGATGTCGCCAGACGCATGTATGGGTAACCCCTCGACTGGGTATGGCGCAAATGGATGCTGGCACATCCCATCGGCGCGTTCATATCTTTTCCCCCAATCTTCCTCTTCGATAAACTAATGTTAAAGAAATATCACCACAGATCAAAATGGGGATCGATCCCCAAGAAACCCTCGCACAGGGCAACAAACGCTGCCATGTGTTGAATCCCATTGGGAGTTAGATGCTGCAGCTCCACCTTGTAATAATCCAGCAACCCCCAAAGAAATCTATGAGTGGGTACCATGAATCCCCGCTCATGAAAGATGGTGAAAGAGACAACATACCCTTCGGGTGGCACCGGCTCACCCTCGTCGCTAGGTAGCAGCCACTCCTGGATGGCGGACAGTGGGCGGAGAAGGCCACGGCGGACGAGGCCCTCTAGACATCGTGAGGTGATGTTAGATCTGCCCCACAACTCCATTAAAGCAATAGGGGAGGAGGGCAGGCGCGAGCTTGACGGCGGCTGCAACATGAACGCAAGCTAGTCGGTGGTGGCGATACGAGCGTAGGAGGCTAGGGCAATTGGTGGCGGATGTTTCAAAATGCAAAGGTAGGGGAGCGAAATACGGAACCTTGGGGGTGAACCCCATGGTTTTATAGGGGGCAACAGATGCGAGAAGGGCAACCGTCCACCTCGATCTCCGGGCCTACCACGCGCGCCACAACGTCACGTCGCGGGACACGCGCCCGCAGTCCCTATCCTCTCACCCCAAAAATCTCAGCGGACGGTTTGCCTTCCCTAGGCGAATTCGGACTCTCTACCCACCTAGGAAACGCAAGCCACGAAGGCCTTTTCTTTTCTCTTTGGCCCACCTAGGGCCCAAAAGCTCGGCGGCCGGCCCAACTAAGGAAGGATCCACGAACAATCCAAAATCAAGGGCAGAAGCACTAATTAGGTCAGCCCTGAATTAGTTCCTAGTGAACGGGATGCCATGACCCACTCGGAAAAACATCCAGTTGATGAAAAACTAAGTCCTTTGGCCTTACCCACGAAGGGACCGATACAACCCCCCGGGCGACTCTACTCGAATCACCTGGGGGCTCGAGGGCTACACCCATCGGGTGCGCTCGCACGCACCCTCTAGCAAAGTAACTTCGACAAAGTCAAAAAAACACCCTCCAGGTGGTTCTACTCGAATCACCTAGAGGCTCGGGGGCTACTGTTGGGGACCTAATACCGGGGTACCCTAGAAGGTGGAACCAATAACCACCGAACGTGAAAAACTTTTGGACGCATAAGGGCGCTGTTTCATCCCTTGTTCGAGTGACAAGAGTTTGGTTCCGCCTCGCCCGACACCTTTGTGAGATAAACTCTGCCTTGCCCGAGGGCTCAGGGTTAATCTCCGTCTCGCCCGACGCCTTTGGGATAGGTTCGATCTCGCCCGAGGGCCGAGGGATAAACTCCGTCTCGCCCAACGCCTTTAGGGTGGGCTCGGTCTCGCCCAAGGGCTGAGGGATAGATTCAGCCTCACCCAACCCCAGAGGGGCGAGGTCGGTCTCACTCGAGAGATAGGAATTGGTCTCCATTTCGCCCAACGGCAAGGAACGAGTCTCACCCTGCTCCATATCTAAAGATTGGATTCATCTTACCGGACAACTTCTCCCCATTCCCTCAAGATGATAAGTACGGGGCAAGACAAGATGTTTGGGTCAACCATGGCTCCAAGGACCATACCCTGCGCCCTGGTAGGAAAAGTACTGCCAGGGGATGACAGGACAGGTGCTTTAGACCCTTCTGGGCACCGCAGAGCCCGAAAGGTTGTACAGGTGCGTGCTCCTCGCCCTGTAGAGTTGTTGGCGCCGCCTTCAGCCCTGGGACATGGAACCCGACGAAGATATACGACAACCGCTATGCTCCAAAAAAGGATTTGCTATCTCCACGAACGATGGATTTTTCGTCACCATGCTACGCTTCCCGACCCCTCAAGTCCGCCAAGTCAGAAGGCCTTGACCATGGCATTACGCCGGATCCCGACCCCTCGTCCCTCCGACGAAGACTCACAAGAACCAGAAGGCATGTGGAGCAAGGCTAGGGGAGGCTAATAAGTCAAAACCACTGTACTATAGCCCATACCCTACGCAGGGCAACATTCTGTGATCAACCTAACATTCTACAGAGACATCGACAGTATTGTAGGCACTTATCTTCCTTCGCACTCATCAAAATGAAGAAGGAGGATTGGGTAGACATGAGCCATAAGAATAAGGTAGAGCCCTCATCCTTGTAAAGCCGGCCCCTTCATCTATAAAAGGGGATGTGCTTCCTCCATCAGACAGACAGGCTCTTGAGACTGAACAATACGACACACAGATACACACAGTCAAGTTGCTTCAAACCTCTTGACCTCCCTTCAACCCTTCCATCAGAGACTTGGGACCAGTCCCTCTCTCGATCGTTTGTACCCCTTACTACAAACCATTCATGGTGCTAATAACACGAGCAGCAACAAACTGGACGTAGGGAATTTTGACCTGAACCAGTATAAATCTTGTGTCCTTTAGCGCACCATCCGAGCCTAACACACATTACTATAAATTTACTTGCCGGTGCTTGTACGAAACACCGACAGTGATACACTTGGTGGTTGGCACATTTGAGCAAGGGTTAGAAACTTCACCGATGGAGTGTCCGCCCATAGAGTACGGATAGTCCGATGGTGCCACCGGTGCTCAATACAGAAAAGACGGAGGTTACTGTAAGTGACCAGACGCTGGTCTCGATAGGACCGTCGTGTCCGATCAGAAGAAGTAGTGAAGACGCTGGCGTCGGTCTCTGACCAGACGCTGGGTCATTTAGTGACCAGACGCTGATGGGTGCGTCCGGTCCTGCTGACGTGGCAGCGCACAGAGGAGACACTGAGTGACCAGACGCTGGGAGAGTCTGGTCGGGCATGACCGGACACGTCCGGTCGTGATTTTTCGCTTCTGGATGCTTACTGGAAACGACCGAGCACTGAGGTCCTACGTCCAGTCATCACTTGACTGTTGGGATTAGGCACTCAGTATTTGAAGAGAGGGGACACATGGCGTGCATCGCATGACCGGACGCTGAGCTCACCCCATGTTGTGCCCAGTGAAGGGGTACAATTGCTCTATTTTATGGGGGCTTCTATTTAAGCCCATGGTCGGCTCTAGCTCACTCTCTTTGCCATTTGCATTGACATAGCAACCTTGTGAGCTTAGCCAAAGCGCTCCCACTCATCTCCATTGAAAGAATCTAGGCCCCTAGTTGGGTTTCGGTGATTAATGACAATACATGATTACTATGACTAATGTGTGTTTTGCAGAGGCAATTAAGCTAGGTCATGGTAATGGAGATCGATTGGGCTATCATGGTGGTCATGCCCCTACGATGGAAATTGTTTCAGTTTTCAAAGGATGGACAACAAGGTTAAGGATGGACTAGTTCTAAGTGTCAATTAGAGTTGTAGAGACACTTAGAGTAGTTTAGAACTTTGTTTTTCCTTTAGCCGTACTATTATGGGGGGTATGGATGGGTAGCTTGACCTAGATAAGTTTAGTGGGTTAGGTGTGGTACACACTTGCTAAACCTAGCACTAGGTAGCTCCTAAAAAGCCCTTAGATCCATTGGAGCAAACTTCATTCACATATGATCGAAAGTTGGAAGTGAATGGAGGGTCAAACGCTGACTGGACGCTGGCTTTGGTGTGATCAGACACTGGCGTAGAGTCCGGTCAGTTCATTTGATCAAGGTGAAGTCATCTAGAAGTGATCGGATGCTAAGAGGTGAAGTGACCGGACACTGAGGGCTAGCATCCGGTCGACTCCAGTAAGGTTCCAGAGAGGGAAAATCACGACCGGATGCGTCCGGTCACACTGTAAACACTGGAGTTTGGGGTAAACTGACTAGCGTGTCCGGTCAACATGACCGAAGCATCCAGTCACCCCGTAGAGGTACATAATGGTTCATTTTTTAGCCCATGTTATAAATACTTCCTCCATTCATGTGTGGGGTACTTTTGCTCGTTCCAATAGCTGAGAAACACCTTTGAGAGTGCCAAGAAGAGCAAGGTCCTAATGAGGTGATTGAGATTTGAGAATCCCAAAGAGAGCCCTCATTAGTGAGATCAAGAGTAGCAAAGTGTGCATCCACCCTTCTCATTAGGCTTGTTGTGGTCAAGTGAGTTCGTGCTTGTTACTCTGGGTGATCGCCATCACCTAGATGGCTTAGTGGTGATTGGAGAGCTTGGTGATCATCCGACGGAGCTTGTGGACGACCCAACTCAAGTTGTGAGCGGTTGTGGGTGATTCACCATGATAGAGTGTTGAAGAATCAACCCATAGCGAGCACTTGATCTTTGCGTGGATCAAGGGGGAGCTACACCCTTGCGTAGGTGCTCCAACGAGGACTAGTGGGGAGTGGCGACTCTCCGATACCTCGACAAAATATCGCCGCATTCCTCCTTCTCTCTTTACTTTGAGCAATTCAATTCTTGTCATTTACATTCCTAGAATTGCTATGCTAGAGTAGGATTGGAACTTAGGGTGCTAAATTTTTGTGCGTTTGATTAATAGAAACACTTTCTAGGCATAAGGGGTTAATTGGGCTAACCGTAGAGTTTAATTATTGCAAAGAAATTTAGAATTAGCCCAATTCACCCCCCTCTTGGGCATCTTGATCATTTCAATTGGTATCAGAGCCTCGTGCTCATGTATTTAGGCTTAACCGCCTAGAGAAAGATGTCTCATGGGGATGGACCTCCTCCTATCTTTGAGGGGGATGATTTTCCATATTGGAAAATTCGCATGTAGGCGTACTTAGAAGCTCTAGATGTTGGAATACTTAGAGCCACCTCACAAGGCTTCCCAAAACCTTGGGATGCTACAAACCTACAAGGTGATGAGGTGAACTATGAGAAATGGAATGCAAAGGCTCGAAACACCATATTTAGAGGCCTTTGTAAAGATGTGTTCAACCGGGTGAGGAACCACAAAGATGCCCATGCACTATGATCGGACGTTTGTGCGCTCCATGAGGGAACAAAGAGTGAGCATGAGGAATGCTATTATCTTGTCATGAAAAAGCTTAACTCTTTTGAGATGGTTCCTAAAGAATGTGCTAATGAAATGTATTCATGTTTGAATGTTCTTATAGAGGAAGTCAATGGGCTTGGACTCACTCAAATGTAACCATCCGATGTTCTAAGAAAGATCTTGAGTGTCCTCCCCATTGACAAATATGGGCATATTGTGACCGTGCTTCATCAAGGTAATCTTTCCACCGCTACACCGACACAAATCTTGGGAAAGATCAATGCTCATGAGATGTACATGCACATCACACCTCAACATGGCTCATCCTCTAACAAGAAGAAAGAAAAGGACTTAGCATTCAAAGCTAGTCAAGAGAAGGGCAAAGCAAGGCTTGAGTCTGAGAACTCAAGTGATGATGAAGTTGATGATGCAAGCCTTGCTCTCATGGTGAGAAAAACCGCCAAGATGCTAAAGAAGCTCAACAAGAGTGGCATCAAGTTTGATGGCAAGAAGAAGAAGTTCTTCACTAGCTCTAGAAGGAAGCCAATCTCCGAGATGGATTGCTACAATTGTGGAGAACATGGTCATCTAGCTCACCAATGCATAAAGCCCAAGAAAGACAAGTTAAAAAACAAGAACAAGGGCAAGAAAGACGACTCAAGTGATGAAGATGAGAAGAAGAAAGACAAGCCATACAAGAAGAGAGATGGCAAGAAGAAGGACTTCCACAAGAAGAAGAGTGGAAAGGCATACATCGTCGGTGATTGGCTCACGGACATTGATTCATCTAGTGGCTCATCCGATGATGATAGTGACAACGAGAATGTGGTTGCCATTGTTATTGACTCTTCATCATCTTCACCGCCACCATCAACATCATCCTCTACACACCTGAAAGGATCAAGATGCCTAAGAGGGGGGGTGAATTAGGCTAATTCAAAATTTTCTTGCAATAATCAAATCCTACGGTTAGCCCAATTAACCCCTTGTGCCTAGAAAAGTGTTTCTATTGATCTAACGCACAACGGACTTGCAACCTATGTTCCAAACTTACTCTAGCATGGCAATTCTATGAATGTAAAAATAAGTATTGAATTGCTCAAAGTAAATGCTCAAAGTAAATAGAGAGAGAGGAACACGGCGATGTTTTGCCAAGGTATCGGAGAGTTGCCACTCCCCACTAGTCCTCATTGGAGCACCTGCGCAAGGGTGTAGCTCCCCCTTGATCCGTGCAAGGATCAAGTGCTCTCTATGAGTTGATTCTTCGACACTTCGTCGTGGCGAATCACCCAAAGCCGCTCACAACTTGAGTTGGGTCACCCACAAGCTCTGCTAGGTGATCACCAAGCTCCCAATCACCACCAAGCCATCTAGGTGATGGCGATCACCAAGAGTAACAAGCATGAACTCTCACTTGACCACGTGAAGCCTAATGAGAAGATGGATGCACACTTGGCTACTCTTGATTCACTAATGAGGCTACTCTCTTGGATTCTCAAATCTCAATCACCTCACTAGGACCTTGCTCTTCTTGGCACTCACAAACATGTTTCTCAGCTGTTGGAATGAGCAAAAGTAACTCCACACACGAGTGGAGCTTCTATTTATAAGGCAGCCTAAAAAACGAACCGTTATGAGCTTCTGCGGGGTGATCGGATGCTCCGGTCATGTTGATCGGACGCTCCGGTCAGTTCAACCCGCATTCCAGTGTTTAAGTGTTGATCGGACGTTGGCAGGGTCCGATCACCACTAACTGAATGCGTCCGGTCGCATTAAACCCTCACTGGATGCTTACTGTACTTGACCGGACGCTGGATCCTCAGGGTCCGGTCAGTACTGACCGAACGCGTCCAGTCACGAATTCCCTTCTCTGGAACCTTACTGGAGTCGACCGGACGCTGCCCCTCAGCGTCCGGTCACTTGACCACTCCAGCGTCCGGTCACACCAAACATAGTCACTTGATCAAATGAACTGACCGGACCCTGCGGCCAGCGTCCGGTCGCACCGGAGCCAGCGTCCTGTCAGTATTTGACCCTCCATTCACCTTCAACTCTCAATCATATGTGAATGAAGTTTGCTCCATAGGATCAAAGGGCTGTTGTGGAGCTACCTAGTGCTAGTTTTAACAAGTGTGCACCACACCTAACTCACTAGACTCACCTAGGTCAAGCTACCCATCCATACCCCCCCTCAATAGTACGGCCAAAGGAAAAAACTGAGTCCTAAACTACTCTAAGTGTCATTCCAACTCCAATCGACACTTAGAACTAGTCATCCTTAACCTTGTCGTCCATCCTTTGAAAACCAAAATGATTTCCATCGTAGGGGCATGACCACCTTGATTGCCCAATCGATCTCTATTACCATGACCTAACTTAATTGCCTCTACAAAACACATGTTAGTCATAGTAATCTTGTATTATCATTAATCATCGAAACCCAACAAGGGGCCTAGATGCTTTCAATCTCCCCCTTTTTGGTGATTGATGACAATACCACCTCAAGTATGTGAAAGAGTGAGGTTTTTGATGGGCTTGGTTCATATAAGCTTTTGTCAATAAGAACAAAAGTGTTAGTCAAGCTTATATGACACAAGCCAACACAATGTACTCAAAGGATATGAATTAAGCATGAGTACAAGTAACAAAGCTCATTTGCATCAGAGTATAAACACGGAAGCAAGGGCAAATGAGCATAACACAAGTGATATGACATATAAATAATGTAAAGTAGAGAGCACACATGTCATATATCACAATCATGTAGATATCACTATCACATAGATATAATAGTATGCATGAAGGTAGGCACATGAAAGCATAAACGTAATAGTGTATCACACAAATAAGACTCCATATGTATATAATAAGCTAATACTAGATAACTAGCTCCCCCTGAGTCTACATACTCGAACCCTCTCCCCCTTTGGCGTCAAACACCAAAACCTAAGGGTCGGTCGGCGGAGCAGCAGCGGACGAGCCGGGTGCTGAGGTATGAGGGGCAAGCTGGAACTGGGTGCCATCATCATCTGACCCTGAGCTCTATACTGATTGACCCTTTGTGGCAGGAAGCATCGCTAAAGTAGTCTAGGTCTGAGCTGGGGCAGGTGCTGCCTGTGAAGCTGCTAGAATATCTATCGTAGGATCTGAAGATGCGACAGACGAAGGGAGCCTCTGAGTAGTCACGACGACAGGAGCTGCTGTAGAAGGACCGGTGGTATGCATATGTGGTGGTGTAGGCATGCCTATCAACTTGCTGAAAGATACTCCAAGACTCCTAGAGACTGACGTGTCAGGCACAAATAGCGAGGATGACTGATCCGGTGTGAAGCCTGTCTGATATGGTGTGAACTATGGAGCTACCACTGGTGAGGACAACCACTAGGACACCTATACTATGGGAGAGGCAAACGGAGCTGGAGGTTGTCCCTAACTCTAAAGCCCACTAGGTTGTACTACTGGAGTCGTCGTAGTGGTGGCAGGCTGAGCAAGCTAGGACGAAAGCTGTGGCTGTGGGGCCCCAAGTGCTGTTACTACATGCTGCATAAATCCCATAAGCTATTGCTGCATGAGTAACTGCTGATGATGCATCTGCTACTGGAGGACCTACTGCTATCGCTAGAACTCATCCTAATGAGCCTAAAACTATGCAAAGTTGGCAGCGGTCTCCTAAGCCTGTCATGCCTGATCCTACTACAACTGCTCAAGAATAGTAATCAAGGCAAGGTCTGTCTGTGGTGCAGGTGGAGCTGAGCTGGAACTGTCGGCCTCTGCATCATGTCTGCATGGAGGCATATGAGGAATCGGCAGATAGTCATCATTCGAACTATCACTAGACTCTATCACCTCCTGCTGTGCCTCAAGCTGCTCCTCCTCAATAGCGGCTATGCCTCTGATAATCTCGTCCTGCTGAGCTGCTGACTCTGGAACATCTGGACGATGGCTGGGCTGAGTGGGTGCCTATGGTGTGCTGTGCCTGATCCTCTGTGCCATGTTATAAGCTGGAAACTCAGTGGTGGTACCTTTGTACTCTGCAACCATCTCAGGGGTCCTAACCTGCATAGCCTTAAGCATCAGAAAAGTGATCCAATGTGCATATGGGAGCTGCCTACGACCCTTGAAACTCTCAGCTATAGTATCCTCCATCTCTAATAGAAGGAGGTCCCACATGTCGAACATGGTCTGCTGCATCAGGGCATTAAGGAGCTAGAGCTATAGGCGAGTTAGACCCTCTCTGTATCCCAACCTGGGAAGTAATGTCCTCTTGATGATAGCCTCTAGCACTCGAGCTGTAGGAGTAAGGTCACTAGGGTTCCTCCTTGACCCCTCACCAAAGGGCTCCTTAAAGCAATGGCGCACAAGATCTGTAGGGGGCACCATCCCTCCATGAGGACGCCAAGAACCAGATCACCACCGTTTGGGAGTTACGGATCATCAAATTCACACTGCCAGTCGTCATCGTTGAACACTGAATCAAAAATTTCATAAAACTGACAGAGCTTGCCGTGGCCAACCAGTGTAGGAGCTAATCACCGCGTGGCACACATGCTTGGCCAAAGTCTCCACGTCGTGTGTTTGAGCTCTAGATGAAAGCCAGCGCCTGCCCGACCGAGTCGCTTGCTCCAGTTGCTTATCTTTTGCCTCCACCGCGCGCAGCGCCGAGCCGCCGCAGCTCCTCCATTTCTGACCAAGCATCGCCGTCACCTCATGCGCTCGCCACTACAAAAACATGTCAGCTAGCTTGCCCCTAGCTTCGTCGTGATCCCCTCTACCACCTCCACCTTTCAATCGGGTCATTTGAAGCTTGGTAAGGGCGAAATCGCCATTTCTTCCACCGCCGCCACGGCGGGACCTCGGCGGAGTTGGCGCTCCATGCGGCCAACTATCACTGCAACCTTCCCATCCTTTCTCTCCCTTGCGCTAGCTACTGTGAGTGATGATGAAGCTCATAGGGTCACCCACTAGGGCCGTGACACCGTAGCCTCGCCAGAGCCGGCCAAGCCACGGCCGTGCACCGCCATGGCCGTCACCACCCCCGCTAGCCGCGGCAATAGCTTCAATAGATGGCACCGTTAGATGCGCATTGATGAGGTGAACACCATAGCACCGCTGGACTTGCTGGAGATGCCACCGACGACGAGCTACGCCACCGTCTGTTCTTCCTCCCCTGTTTGTCTCTCTATCACGCGGGTCCCCATTGTCAGCATCTGATGCAGGGGCGGGAGCCAGCCTGGGACGCATCGTGGTTGGGCTGTGCTTGCACATGCGTCGTGGGCCGCCGGGTCTGTTCGGGCCGGCCCAGCAGTAGTTCATTAGGGTTTCAAAATTGTTTTATTTTATTCTTTTCACAGATTTGTGTATAGATTCAAAAATATGTATCTCCTAGTTGGTAGATTCAAATGATGTGGTTCCAATTTTGTTGAGTTCATGATAATGTCTAGTTTATATTAAAAATATGATCTATGCCAAGTTCTGTTATGAAAAATGGAGTTGCTAATTATGTCTTTTAATCATGAAGGAAATAGGGGTAATTATATCTTTTTCTATGTAGCTCCAAATGGCATGAAATTTTTATGGTGTACTGCTCATATCATGAATAGCTTGTAGTTAAATTTTCATACATTTTGGACACTGTATGTAGGAGATAGAAAATTCTCTTGTTTGCATGGATGGATCTTGTGTGAATTTTCATAATATTTCTATAGATCCAGTAAAGGTAAAATTTGGTGAGTGCTGTTCTTATGCTAGAATGATGCTAGAAAAAATATAAAATCTATTGCTTGACACTTTTCATTAGGGTTTCCTAATTATGCTAGAAATAGCCCGGCCATCTGTTATTTTTGATACAGCAAGTTATGCTTGCCCAATGGCTTTGAAAATTTTATGATAGTCCATGTGAAGCATGAAATAGCTACTGTAATTTTTGTAGATTTTTTGGAATAGCTTTACTATATATTGCTTTAATCACCTAATTAACTAAATAAATTAGAAAAGGGCACTAAATAATTTATTTAGAAGTTGGCACTATACTTTCTGATGTTCCTCTGGTATGTGCAACAAGTTGGTAAACTTGGTTTGGTCCAATTATGCTTTTGCATCATCACTAAATAATTAATTTAGTAAACCTGTCATTTCTGGATAGATTCCAGGTTTACTGGAATTCGATTTGGTTAACGTAAGAATCATGCTTTGATGTTTACAAATGATTTGTAGAGAATTTCATAAGCTTTCCAGAATGTCCTCTTGCAAGTCATTTGAATTTATAGAACTCTGGTTATGATTGAATTAAGGAACTACTCGTTGCATGTAAAACCTTAACTTAGATTTAAGTATGCCTTTACTATTTCTAAGTTTGTGATAATGTTCCTAGGTGTTAGGCCTTTAACTGAAGATGAACACCTTTATCTTAGGTTATGCAAGTTAGGTAAGTAGATCTCATTCTTCAAGTTAAGTGAGATACATGTTTTAAAGTAATTTGAATAGAGCTATTCTAAATCGGTAAATGAGTGTCCAGTGATGTTTTCGTTAAACATTTACTGTGATTCATTCATCATAAGCATCATGTCATTCCTTATGCATCCATGATATTTATCTTATGCATTGGCATGCAATAGGTGTACCAGAAGGTGTGACCCTGCTGGAATTTGAGGAACCGAGCGAGCAGCAGCAGCCGACACCAGAGGTTCAGGAGGTGCAGCCCTCGAGAGAAGTGCCAGACGAGGTCGCCGTTGAGTGCCCGGATCACCGTCCGTGCAACTTTGTGAAAGGCAAGCCCTAGAGCATATTAAGCCTCCTAATTTCTAAAATGTAGTTAAAGTATTATTATTACATATATATATTGTTGCATTAAGTTTAGGTGTTGGATGCAAATATTTGCTGCATTGGTTATCCAATTATTGTCCAGATATTGATACCCAGAATCCTATGTAGCTCAGGTTCATGTAGTGCTTAGCCCTGCTTAAACACGGTAGAAGTCAGGTGATTTCCTGTCACCTGCGAGATATAGGAAGGTACATATGGCACGGTTGGCTATATTTGCTATCGTGGAAAAGAACCAGTCTTAATTTGAAATGAAGACCGGACAGAGGCTTGCCGGTTTGCAGTGACTCCGTCTGTGTCGCTTAAGGACTAAATCTTGGAGCCTTTCCTGTTCATGTTGAATGCATGCCTCTCTCTTAGTTGGCCATGTCCGAAGATCGACCACGAAGCCGAGTAGCTCACATCAGGCCAGGAGTCGATAAGTATAAAGTGCGCCTCGGAAGGGAGCCGTAGGCGTGAGTCCAAGGGCAGGTGATTTAAAAGTCCTGATCGTCCTGGCAGAAGGGTAATCCCTGAGAGTGCTGGCGCTGATCGAACCCGTGAATTTGGTTCCTGAGTTGTTCCAAAGGTGACCCACAGCTACCCTTGCAAAGTATGCCAGGGTGAGAGTTAGGAATACCCCCCTCAGCTGAGTTGTAATTCGATTCGAGTCGCCGTCTCTCCCGGTTAGTGAGAACTTGACGGGCTTATCTCCAAAGTAGATACACTAAATAACATAATGGTTCAGAAATGATGATATGATGATGACAGCCTTATTATACCTGCTATGGTTAATATTGTTTGCTCCTAATAAGTGAGTACTCTAGTACATGTGCAAATCTAGTGGATAGGTAAATGATAATAAACTTAATGTGAAGTTTAAATTGGTTACTATATTCATAAGATCTTTTATGCAACTGTGTCTAGCTAGCCCACCTCATAACCCTTGCATGACCCTTGGTGTCTTTTATTTTTGGTTTTGACGGGTAAGTCTAGCTAAGTACCTTCTTGTACTCAGGGTTTATCTCCCACTTGTTGCAGATGACCAGTTCTACTTTGGTTGCTGCAAGTATTGCCTTCTCCCAGCTAGGGATGAAGACTAGACCATTGGGCATGGTCTCTACTAGTTCTTGTACCTAAAGATGCTTTTGTGGGACATGACTCAGATCTGGCAATGTATTTGAAACTATGAAGTTATGTACTAAACTATGTTGCTTTCGCAAATTCGAACTTGGTTTGTAATATTTTATTTGAACTCTGATGGATGTAATCCAAATGCTACTTGTGAAATGTTGTAACGAATGATGTGTTGTGTTGAATCACTATGGTCTTGGTTTGTATGTCAAGAGTTGGTTGAAATCCTTCATGATTTCTAGACTACCAGGATTATGGGAGCTTAAGTATAAGAATTTGATCACTTCGGTGATTGTTTTTGTACTTATGTTTTTATGATTTGGTCGGTTCTGTTACAATCACCCTGTAGTCTCTGCCATTGAATGCAAAGTGTATGAAGTTATGCTGCGGGTCAACATACAGTGAAGCATAAAACTGCCGAACCTAAGATGGTACATATAGTCCAGTCCGGTCAATCAGATCTGTCAGCCCCGGCAAATATGACAAGTAGGGGCGAATATGCTCTTTGGCTGCTGTGGGGGATAGACCCCCGGGTACCACAAGATGGTACGTGGGCCACACCATCCGAGGTGGCCCGGCCCGTGAGATCAAGGCGTGCACGGCGCTGCTTGGCGTGCACCGCAAGACATTGTAATAGTACCAAATAGGATACTTTACTTGTAACCTTGTCCCTTCAGAGTATATAAGGAGGGGCAAGGGTCCCCTAGAGGACAGATCAAAAGAGATCATACAGTATACATCTCAATACAATACACCAACGACACAGGACGTAGGGTATTACGTCGACCAGACGGCCCGAACCTGTCTAAATCGTTGTCTCTGCGCCTTGTGTCACCATCTGGTTCCTGATTACACGCATCCTACCGATAATCTACCACCACGGGCACCCCCCTCGGTGGACTGCCGACCATATTTCGTCGATAGTGGCGTGCCAGGTAGGGGCCCCCTTTTAGGGGTTGTGCGCGCTAATTCCATGGCGAACCAGATGGCGTACCTCAAGATCAATATTACGTTCTCGGGGATCGACCTTCGATTCTGTACGGGAATTTCCTCATCGTCATCGTCTGCGACGATTCAGCTTCTCGCGTGCTTCGGTACGCAAAGCGCCAGGGCCCGGTGCGATCGCCTCGTCCTGTTCGTGAAGCACTCGGACAAATCATCAAAAGCGTCATCGGCAAGCACCATGACCAGGCTGAGAGCCCAGCTTGGACTAGTATGCAAGATCAGACTCAGTCCTGGGTCCACACGTCTCCGTAGCGTGCGGCTAAGGAAGGGGCCAGGCCACGGATTGGAAAAGGCCTTGACGACGAAGTTTCTGCATACGTGCAGGAGGCTCCAAGCAATCACCAGAGAAGGCAATATGCATCAGCCATGCAAACAAGGATTTGCATGTGCTCATGTACGTGCATATACATGCACAGAGTTGCTCCTACCAACTACGATTCAGATCTGATCTACACCGCCATGCAAGTTAGTTTTCACGTAGCTCAGACATGCAAGGGGATTGACTTGCATATACATGCATCATTACCTTCGCGATCATGTGCATGGCTACTACTTGGTGCCGTTCCACACGTACAACGCCGCAGTCGTCGAAGCAATTCAAGATCAATTCTTCTACGCAGCAAGTCGCCCGACCACATCGAGCCACCCGGCGAGCCACGTCGAGAGCCATCGAGCCGCTGAGCGAACCGCATCGAGCCACCCGACGAGCCATGTCGAAAGCGATCGAGCCGCTGAGTGAGCCGTCCGAGCTCACGTCGACCACGTCCCGAACAGCTCCGCCGAGCTCCGACCACGTCGACCAAAGACCACGCAAGTTCGTTAAGGACAGTAACGATCCTTCGGCTTGCATGCAAGCATGCCCATGCGTGGGTCACGTATATCAATATGGAACAAGCTAAGTCATGTTTCCTATTTCAATTAACTATTCTATGCATATATATTGGATATATCTACATCTACGTAACTATTTTTGGCAGGTGCTAGAACTCCGACCAGGCGTATCTAGCAGCAAGCAGCCAAACGACGGCAAGCCAGCAAGGAGGTCGTGCAAAGCTAGCTGGTCGACCGTACGGATCAGTTTGCACATATGCATGATTGTTCGGAAATTAATACGTACATGGTTATGTACCATTGTATTAACCAACATCAAGCAAGTTGCTGATCCATGGCGAACCAGATGGCGTACCTCAAGACCAACGTCGTTTGCGGCAACTCATCTTGCTGCGACGGCCTCCTTCAACAACATCTACGACAAATCGGCGGCGGCGTTCAACATCATGCGCGGCTGCCGTCATCAAATCCATCCACAAGTCGGAGCTTGACTGGTGGTCGATGAATTCATCGCCCGATTGTGAGCGTGAGAATCGATCTACAGCATCATGCAAGATGACGTCAGCATGCAAAGATCATGCGCGATCTACTACATGCAAGATGATAATCGGAACGGGTCTCCATCGTCGACTTGACGGATCTCCATCATCGACTAGCACGACGCTGCACTCGTTGCCTCCCTGGCTACACTCTCCAACAGCCTGGGCCCATCGCCGCAAGTCCAGATTGGATCAGAAGCTCGATACCTGTCTCGGCGATACGCCTAGTCGGAGCCAACGCTCAAGAGCTGAGATCAGCACCGCGGGCACACGTACATGCAAGCTAACTACGAATGTCTAGGATACTTGCACGTGCATGTGCACGCATGTATCTATCGTGCTCCAGGCACAGCTCGTTGAGCCATCAAGGGAGACAGCGAGCTGTTAAGCTACCTAGCGAGTCACGACGAGCCGTGTTTGAGCCACGTCGAGCCGTTGAGCGAGCCGCGCCGAGCCACAAGCGAGCCACGTCAAGCCATCTCTCGAACATCGCAACACGCCGACTACATCCACCGATCGTCAATAAAGCTAAGTATTATTTTTAATTGAAAATTTCTTCGATCATCGTACACCTCCGCCGACCACCCTAAGGGTGCGCTCCGCGTCGAATTTTCTCCATACATACAATCCAAAACATGTATAAGTTTTTACAACGGTTCGCCGATACGTTTTCCTTCCTGCTTGAGAATCCCAGAGCCGGCACTGTCTCCGGCTCCACCCCACGCATGCATGAGAGTCCGCCCTCTGCGCTACGGGTAGTCGGCAGTCGCTCCCTAGTAACACTGGCACTCTACGCGCGGCAGCGTTCCGTACCTCGCGCTACGAGATGTTGGTCAGCCCAGAGCTGGCGCATTCTCCAGGATAGGTTAATACATCGCGCTACGCCGCTACACAACAAAAGGGCTAAAAACAGCTAATGTTATTTTTCGAATATTACACCAAGTATAATTCATCGCCAAGTGTTTACTTCACCTCCTACAGAGAGGTCAATATATTTCGTACATCATCATGTACTACCGCTCTCCGTGTTTATTTTTTCAGGAACATAGTTCGGTCAAACGAGCTCATGCTTCGGGGCTCACCAAGACCACTACGGTGCTCGAGGACTCTGGCCAGACCACCCTCGTGCTCGGGGACTCGCCAGACCACTCCATGCTCTGGGACCCTCGGGGACTCGCCAGACCACTCCGTGCTCTGGGACTTTTGGCCAGACCACTTCGTGCTCGGGGACTGCCTCGATCACTCTCCGACCACAGCTTGGGGACTTCGTCGCTCGCTCCTCGACCTGTGCTCGGGGACTGCCTCGACCACTTTCCGACCACAGCTTGGGGATTTCGCGTCTCAACTACATGCAACTGACGACTCGCATACAGTTGGGATATTTTTTTTCTCCTTTAGACCTTGCTACAAGGCTCATACCTCGCCTTACAGCAAGCTCGGGGACTACATCCACGGGCTACTATTTCTCGTCGCAGGGGCCAATCTCAGAATCTTCGTCCAATGGATCTCAACAAGACTGCACGCAAGCGGCGCTGCCATCAAGTCACGACATGTCGCTATTGGAGGCAATGTACATGCCCTTGCGTCAAGTCCACATGTGCACGTCCATGCGAGATGATCATCAGCAAGCAAAGGCCACATCTACAGTGCCATGCAATGCAAGCTCCATACAAGCTAATCAATTGTTGAGCTGAGACTTGCATGTGCTCGTACACGTGCGTATACATGCACAGAGCTGCCCCTACGAACTACCACCAGATTCAAAAGATCCGATCAAGACTACGCGTCGACTCCATGCAGAAGATGAAAAGCATCACCGACTCCAAATATGAAGACCACATACAAATCTACACCATCGCCGATCGCGAGCTGTCCGAGTCTCCGACCACGTCCCGAGCGGCTCTGTCGAGCTCCGACCACATCGATCACCAGACCACGTCGCAATGATGATTGCCGCGAAGAACGGCGCTGTGACAACCGTGACCATCGTCGTGCGACAAGTCGGGAAGCTCGAGGATCGGACAACTTCATCGCCACCGACCAGATTTCATCGCCATCGGGGACTTCATCGCTCGCTCCTCGACCTGTGCTCGGGGACTGCCTCGACAACTCTCCGACCACAGCTTGGGGACTTCGTCGCTCGCTCCTCGACCTGTGCTCGGGGACTGCCTCGATCACTCTCCGACCACAGCTTGGGAACTTCGTCGCTCGCTCCTCGACCTATGCTCGGGGACTGCCTCGATCACTCTCCGACCACAGCTTGGGGACTTCGTCGCTCGTTTCTCGACCTACGCACGGGGACTTTGCGTCTCGACTACATGCGACAGGCAACTCGCATACAGTTGGGGATATTCTTTCTCATTTAGACCTTGCTACAAGGCTCATACCTTGCCTTCCAGCAAGCTCGGGGACTACATCGGTACGATGCACCTGCCGGTGCATCTCGTATCGCCTGTACAACGATTGGGTTCTCAATTTAACTGGGAATTCTTTTTAGACCCTGGCACCACGTGCCTAAGTCACCTACTACCAGGCTCGGGGACTAAGTGGGCACACTTCACCTTGCGGTGAATGTGCTTGTTTTTCGACCACTACGCCTCTGATGATCAAAGATGCTACGCTTCAAGACGCACTTACATTTCTTTTCAGAAATACAAGTGGGCACACTTCCCGGGACGGAAATCTTTTTCTTTCTTCTTAAGAGCACCATACATTCTTTGGACAACCTACTTCTCCGGCGACAATGGTGGTCGGAGATGTCAAGAACTCAAGCCTCACTGTTCGAAGAAGGTTAAAATGGTGTGTCGCATCAGAATACATGGCGCTCGGGGACTAGCTGTGGGGGATAGACCCCCGGGTACCACAAGATGGTACGTGGGCCACACCATCCGAGGTGGCCCGGCCCGTGAGATCAAGGCGTGCACGGCGCTGCTTGGCGTGCACCGCAAGACATTGTAATAGTACCAAATAGGATACTTTACTTGTAACCTTGTCCCTTCGGAGTATATAAGGAGGGGCAAGGGTCCCCTAGAGGACAGATCAAAAGAGATCATACAGTATACATCTCAATACAATACACCAACGACACAGGACGTAGGGTATTACGTCGACCAGACGGCCCGAACCTGTCTAAATCGTTGTCTCTGCGCCTTGTGTCACCATCTGGTTCCTGATTACACGCATCCTACCGATAATCTACCACCACGGGCACCCCCCTCGGTGGACTGCCGACCATATTTCGTCGATAGCTGCTGCCACAATAGACTCTATACTGCATACCCACTGAGATCTGAACACTACCCCACTGTTGAGATAACCATTATAGAAATCCTCCTATAGTGGCGTGTAGAAACCCTCAGCTACTCTCTCATCCCTCCTCGAAGGGAACCACACCTCAAACTCAACAAACCTCAGCTACCGAACCTGCCTGGCCATGGTGGCCCTCAAGTCAAGATGTACCACTAGAGGCGGACCCTGTGGTCTAGGCGGTGGGCGTGAACCCCTATGCTATGTAGCTGGCCTTCGTGGAACTATAGCACTGGTACAACCAGAGCGGTGTAGCTGGGGTGCCTGCTCGGTCTCCTTGGCCTGCTGGCCCTCCTGAGTCTCCTGAGCTGGTTGAGTCTCTGCTGGTGGGGGCTGCTATTGTGGCTCCTGCTAGGACTCCCCCTGAAGTCGAGGCTCCTTAATAGCCAGTTGACGTCCTGCCATCATGATAGTCCTAGGTGGACCACCATGATGATGCTCAGCCTCCTCAACTGCTGCCCTCTATGCTGGTGTGAGCTACAGATCTACAATGACCACACCACTTTGAGCACCTCCTCTCTTGGCGTGCTTTGCGGCCTCAGCAACTGCTGCTGCTCTTGCTGTCTCGGCGTTGGGGTACGTGCGCTTCTTAGATGTAACCTGCTTCATCACCTTGCCTTTGGTTCCTACGGGCAAGCGAGGCGAGGGCCTCCAATCATCATCTCCTGGACCACCCCAACATTCTTTGTGCGAGCCATCTGATCTGACAAGAGGATGAACTGCCGCTGACAAAGATCAACTATCAAACTGACACTCCCGAGGCTTGGCCTTGATCCGTACTCATGAGCTTGGCTCCGAGTTGTCTGACAACTACCACAAGAACCTCAACGGCACCGACTCACTGCACGATGGAATAGATGGATATACAAATAAATACAATATATCTAATAGATGCGAAAACCTAGGAAGGAAGCAATGTAGGTACGAAATTGAAGCGGCAGGCATGCTACCTGATGATCAGTGATCCGAGAAAAGAAGAGACGTCATGCGGGGAACCTCAAAACCGGCTAGGGTTAGGGTTGGCGAAGCACTTTGATGAATCGGCGGCCCTGGATGATTTAGGTCAATGCATTGAAAATTGAAAGGTTCAAGCAAGGAGGATGCTATGGCCTTACCAATGAGGAGGTAGGGCTAGGGCATGGCAAGTGTGGCTACGGTGGCACTTGGAGGCTAGCCTGAGTACGCTGGCGTGGCAGATCGGTGCGGTGGAGCTCGCTCGCTGGCTGGCGGCGCCGGGCGCACGGGCTCGGCTGCGGTGGCGTACGGTTGCAGGAGGTGCGTGGCTGCGGTGGCGCAAGATTGTAGTGGCGCACGGTCACGGAGCAGGGGCGAGCGTGGGTAGTACTCTAGCGAACAAAGATGCTTGGCGGCGTGGAAGAGCTATGGTGGCGTGGTGCTCAGGCATGGGAAAGCTACAGTGGCGTACAGGGTTAGGTCAAGACGCACACGACGGCTGCGGTTAAATGAGGACCCCCAATGCGATAGAATAGGAAATAGAAGAAGAGTCCTGATGCCGCACGAGATCCACTGACCGGACGCTCCGGTGGTAGCGACCGGACGCTACCACCCAACGTCTAGTCGATTCCAGAGAGGTCCAATTTCTCTGGAATTGCGACCGAACATGTCCGGTGGTCCATGACCGAACACAGGCAGGGTCCAGTCAGCTTAGCCTGTTTCTCCTTCAAACGATCGAATGCTGGATCCCTTCCTAACCGGATGCACAAGCGTAGCGTCCGGTCACTCCTTCAGCTTCTGTTCACCTCCTGTGAACTGACCGAACGCTGGACAGCAGCGTCCGGTGGTCCTTTTCCAGCAATTCTTCAAAGTTCCTTCGCGCTGCCTATTCCCAATCAAGTCCCAACTTGAATAAGATCCAAATAAACACCAATTGGGATTGATGTGAGTGACCTCTCTCAAACCCTCATATTTTTCAAGATATTTTGCCTTAGGCTATAATTCTTTTTAAGAAAATAGGCAATAAGAGGGCAAATGGAACAAAACAACAAAACAACATCCATGCATATGCAATACTTGTAAGTAAATCTAGTTGCTTATCAAGTTTGATCCAAGGTTAAGCTTCTTCACACGCTTTTTGGCGGTTATCTTAACCATGTTAGATAAGCCCTATATGCATTACCAAACATTAAACATGTTGTATACTATAATGAATGCAAGGGACAATACAAGCTCAATTTTTAGTGAAGTTACTAAAATCAAGTATATTGAGCTCATTCCACAATTTACAAAATGTAGCCTCATCTAGTGGTTTAGTGAAGATATCCGCTAATTGATCTTCAGTTCTTACACCTTCTAGTGATATATCATTTTTAGCAACATGATCTCTAAGAAAGTGATGACAAATATCTATGTGCTTGGTGCGAGAGTGTTGAACTGGATTATTTGCAAGTTTTACTGCACTTTCATTATCGCACAAAAGAGGTACCTTTTCTAGAACTACACCATAGTCTAGCAAAGTTTGTTTCATGTATAAAATTTGTGCACAACAAGCACCCACGGCAATGTATTCTACTTCGGCGGTGGATAAAGCCACACTATTTTGTTTCTTGGAGGACCAAGACACAAGTGATCTACCAAGCAAATGGCACCCTCTAGATATGCTTTTTCTGTCAACTTTGCAACCGGCATAATCTGAATCGGAATAGCCAACTAATTCAAATATAGCTCCTTTGGGATACCAAAGGCCAATGCTTGGTGTGTGCTTAAGATACCTAAGGATTCTTTTAACTGCAATTAAATGTGTTTTCTTAGGATTGACTTGAAATCTAGCACACATACACACACTAAACGTGATGTCAGGCCTAGATGCGGTTAAATATAACAAGCTACCAATCATAGAACGGTAGAGAGTTTGATCAACCGGGTTACCTCCCTCATCTAGGTCAAGATGTCCATTGGTAGGCATTGGTGTCTTGATTGGCTTACATTCATCCATCTTGAATCTCTTGAGAAGATCTTTTATGTATTTCTCTTGAGAGATAAAGATGCCTTCTCTCATTTGTTTGACTTGAAAACCAAGAAAGAATGTAAGCTCTCCAATCATGGACATCTCGAACTCCTTCGATATCAATTCACCAAACTCTTTGCAAGAATCTTCATTTGATGATCCAAAGATAATATCATAAACATACACTTGACAAATGAAGATATGCCCATCGAGCTTCTTGGTGAAAGTGTGGTGTCGACCTTCCCGATGGTGAAGCCCTTCTCAATGAGGAAGTCCCAAAGACGCTCATACCAAGCTCTTAGGGCTTGCTTAAGCCCATATAGTGCCTTGGTCAACCTATAAACATGATTAGGATATCTAGGGTCTTCAAACCCGGGAGGTTGATCAGCATAGACTAGTTCATTAATAAAACCATTTAAAATGCACTTTTCACATTCATTTGATATAGTTTTATTTCATGATGTGATGCATATGCAAGTAGGATACGGATGGCTCCTAATCTTGCAACCAGTGCAAAGGTCTCTCCAAAATCTAAACCTTCAACTTGAGAGAACCCCTTTGCAACTAGTCTTGCCTTGTTCCTCACAACAACACCTTGATCATCTTGCTTGTTACGAAACACCCACTTTGTTCCAATGACTCTTGCACCTTTTGGTCGCTCTTCAAGAGTCCAAACTTCATTGCGAGTGAAGTTATTCAACTCTTCATGCCTGGCAAGAAGCAAGAGTCATTCCTTTTCACAACAAGCAAGCCAAAAGTGGGTGTTCTGCAATGAAGTTTGGACTCTTGAAGAGCGGCCAAAAGGAGCAAGAGTCATTGGAACAAAGTGGGTGTTCCACAACAAGCAAGATGATCAAGGCGTAGTTGTGAGGAACAAGGCAAGACTAGTTGCAAAGGGGTTCTCTCAAGTTGAAGGTTTGGATTTTAGAGAGATCTTTGCACCGGTTGCAAGACTAGAAGCCATTTATATCCTCCTTGCATATGCATCACATCATGAAATGAAACTATATCAAATGGATGTGAAAAGTGCATTTATAAATGGCTTTATTAGTGAACTAGTCTATGTTGATCAACCTCCCAGGTTTAAAGACCCTAGATATCCTAACCATGTTTATAGGTTGTCCAAAGCATTATATGGGCTTAAGCAAGCCCCAAGAGCTTGGTATGAGCACCTTCGGGACTTCCTCATTGAGAAGGGCTTCACCATCGGGAAGGTCGACACCACACTATTCACCAAGAAGCTTGATGGGCATATCTTCATTTGTCAAGTGTATATTGATGATATCATCTTTAGATCATCAAATAAAGATTCTTACAAAGAGTTTGGTGAATTGATGTCAAAGGAGTTCGAGATGTCAATGATTGGAGAGCTTACATTCTTTCTTGGTTTTCAAGTCAAACAAATGAGAGAAGGGATTTTCATCTCCCAAGAGAAATATACAAATGATCTTCTCAAGAGATTCAAGATGTATGAATGTAAGCCAATCAAGACACTAATGCCAACTAATGGACATCTTGACCTAGATGAGGGAGGTAACACGGTTGATCAAACTATCTACCGCTCTATGATTGGTAGCTTGTTATATTTAACCATATCTAGGCCCGATATCATGTTTAGTGTGTGTATGTGTGCAAGATTTCAAGTCAATCCTAAGGAAACTCATTTAGTTGCCATAAAAAGAATCCTTAGGTATCTTAAGCACGCATCAAGCATTGGCCTTTGGTATCCCAAAGGAGCTAGATTTGAATTAATTGGCTATTCCAATTCGGATTATGCTGGTTGCAAAGTTGATAGAAAAAGCACATCCAGAGGGTGCCATTTGCTTGGTAGATCACTTGTGTCTTGGTCCTCCAAGAAGCAAAATAGTGTGGCTTTATCCACCGCCGAAGCGGAATACATTGCCGTGGGTGCTTGTTGTGCATAAATACTTTAAATGAAACAAACTTTGCTAGACTATGGTGTAGTTCTAGATAAAGTACCTCTTTTGTGCGACAATGAAAGTTCGGTAAAACTTGCAACTAATCCGGTTCAATACTCTCGCACCAAGCACATAGATATCCGTCATCACTTTCTTAGAGATCATGTTGCTAAAAATGATATATCATTAGAAGGTGTAAGGACCAAGAATCAATTAGCGTATATCTTCACTAAACCGCTAGATGAGATGACTTTTTGTCGATTGCGGAATGAGTTCAATGTTCTTGATTTTAGTAACTTCACTAAAAATGAGCCTGTGTTGTCCCTTGCATTGCATTGTAATATACAACTTGTTTCATTTTTGGTAATGCATATAGGGCTTGTCTAACATGGTTAAGATAACCACCATAAAGCGTGTGAAGAAGCTTAACCTTGGATCAAACTTGACAAGCAACTAGATTTATCTTCAAGTATTGCATTGCATATGCATGAATGTTGTTTTATTGTTTATCTTCAATTGCCCTCTTATTGCCTATTTTCATAAAAAGAATAATAGCCAAAGGCAAAATATTTTTGAAAAATATGAGGGTTTGAGAGAGGTCACTCACATTAGTCCCAATTGGTGTTTATTTGGATCTTATTAGAGTTGGGACTTGATTAGAAACAGGCAGCATGAAGGACTTTGAAGATTCGCTGGAAAAGGAATGACTGGACGCTGTACTGGACTCTGATGTCCAGCGTCTGGTCAGTTCATAGGAGGTGAACTGCTGCTGAGAAGGAGTGACCGGACGCTGAAATAGTGTTCTTCCAGTGTCCGGTCAGATCATGGCTCTGCGTCCGATCGATCGAAGACGATGATAGCTACTTGCATCGGACTCTAGCTGCATCCGGTCGGTGTCCACCGGACACGTCTGGTTGTGGTTCTAGAGGATTTGGACCTCTCTGGAATCGACCGGACGTTGGGTGACAGCGTTCGGTCGCTGCCACCAGAGCATCCGGTCAGTAGGAAATGTGCGTGTTCTGGATTCTTTTCCTGTTTCCTTTTCTGACACGCGGGGGACCCCCATATAACCCTATTCGCCGCGTGCATCTTTCCTAATCCACCATCATCACCACCACGCCTCCATTCCCGAGCTGCATCACCATTGCGCCCTAGCCGCCGAGCTAGCCTCCACCACCGCTATCCCACGCCGTTGTCGCCCATGCTCCAGCGCCAGTGCCCCACACCTTTGCTTCAGGCCGCCACTCCCATATAGTAGCCCTAGGCACCGCCTCCACAAGCTCGCCATGCAACAAGCTCCACCGCCGAACCCTAGCCATGCAGCAAGCTCCACCGCCGAGCTCTTGCGGTCGAGCCGCCCTGCTTCGCGCCAAGCGCTGGCGTGAGCCTGTGCTGCTCCACCGTGCCTCCCCACATCCGTGCGCTCCCGATCATTAGCCGTTATGCCATCGTGCCCGAGCTTCATCGTCGTCGGTGCCCTAGCCACTGCTCTCCTTGCTGATTCATTGTAGTGTGTCGCCAACCCTAACCTCCAGTTGCTGACCCGGTGGTTCCCTGATCCATTCCTCTTCTCGTCGTTTCGCCGATTCATCAGGTAGCAAGCCCTCGATTCAATTTCGTACCTAATTACTTGCTTTCTTAGGGTTTCGCATCTCTAGATGGATAATTAAGATTATTTGTATATCCTATCTATTCTATCATGCAGCGAGTCGGTGCCATTGTGGTCCTATTTGCAGTTGGCAGTCAACTCGGGGCTAAGCTCACGAGTACGGATCGAGGCCAAGTCTCAGAAATGATAGTTGACAGTTGTTTCTTGTCAGCAGCAGTTGTTCTTTTCAGATCTAACCGATGGTTCATGTCAAAAATATTGGAGGTGGTCCCGATGATGAGGATCCGAGACACCTGCCTCTCTTGCCTATAGATCCAAAAGGCAAGGCGACGAAGAAACTTACAACAAAGAAGCGGAAGTATCTAGATGCAGACATAGCTAGAGCAGCCGTAGTTGCAGAGGCCGCAGAGCATGCCAAGAGAGGAGGTGCTCATAGTGGTGTTGTTATTGCAGATTAGCTCTCTCCATCTACGATGGCCGTACTAGAGCAGGTTGAGCGCCGTCATGGTGGTCCAGCTGGGACTGTCATGGTTGCGGGACAGCGAGTTGTCTTGGATGAGAGTCAGCCTCAGGGGGAGTCATAGTAGGAGCCATAGGCAGCAGAGCATACCCAGGAGGGACAGCAGGGTGAGGAGACAGAGCAGGCACCTCAGCCATAACTTCACCGCTCTGGTCGTACCCATGCTCCAGTCACACCGAGGGCAGATACACAGCAGAGGGTTTCTCGTCCATCGCCTAGACCACAGGGTCTGCCTCAAGTGATTCATCTAGATCTGAGGGCCGCCATGACCAAATAGGTGCAGCAGCTCAGATTTGTGGTTTTGAGTAGTGGTTTCCATCGAGGCGAGATGAGCGTGCATCAGAGGGCTTCTACACACCACTGCAGGAGTAATTCTATAATGCATATCTTAATAGTGGAGCTGTTTTTAGATCTCAGAGGGTGTGCAACATAGAGTCTATTGTTGCAGCAGCTGGAAAGCACATTCGTCCCTACCTATCTTACCTATCAGGGCTAACAGATTTACTTGGACAGATAGGCTTATATGTTTCATCTTGGGTTCATCAGTTCTATGCTTCTCTCTAGATTGACCCACAGCATAGATTCATACACTTTGCATTCAGTGGTAGAGATTATAGGCCGACGAGTACTAGGGTCAAAGAGATACTCAGGCTTTAGGAGTAGACTATCTGGCTACATGAGGTTTGCTATGGACAGACAGCGCCCCCCAGACGTCCTCATGGCGGGATAGTGCCCCCAACAGATCTAGTCCACCACTATTTCATAGAGTCATTCGGTGAGGGGACTAGCAGGACACTCAGTGATCTTACTCCCACTACTAGAGTGCTTGATGCCATTATGAGGAGGACACTGCTTCCGAGGATGGGGTATCGCGAGGGCTTGACTCACATACAGTTGTGGCTACTGAACTGTCTGATGTAGCAGACATTGTTTGATATTTGGGATCTCCTTCTATCAGAGATGGAGGATACTATTGCTGAGGGGTTTAGAGGTCACCGACAGTTGTTCTATGCCCACTGAATCACGTTTCTTATTCACATGGCAGTTACAGTGAGGCCGCCTGAGATGCTAGCTGAGTACAGTGGTGTTACGATAGAGTTCCCTATATATAACCTGACTTAGATGATTCACCATAGTACACCGAGTGCACCTAGCCAGCCGTGTCATTGTTTAGAGGTGCCAGAGACTATAGCCCAGCATGATGATACTATCAGGGGCATAGCAGCTATTAAGGAGGAGCAGTTAGATGCTCAACAGGAGGGGATGGTCGAGAGCGACCCTAGTGACAGCTCAGATGAGGACTACCACGATATTCCACAGATGCCTCCACAACGACATGATCATGAGGCCGGTAGCTCCAGTTTAGCTCCATCTGCACTGCAGACTGACCTCGCTCTACTTGCCATACTTGAGCGAATGAGGTAGGATCAGGCTCGCCAGGCTCAGGAGACTGCCGCTACTTTTGCACAGTTCCAGGCTCAACAGGATGAGTTTCAGCGGCAGCAGCAGGCCATACAGCAGCAACAACAGGCCATGCTTTAGCAGCAGCTCCTCATGCAGCAGCAGCTCCTTGGATTTATGTAGCATGTAGTGACAGCTATTGGGGTTCCACCGCCATAGCCTTCACCCCAGCTTGGTTAGCCTGCCATCACTTCTATGACTCTAGCGTTACAGCCTAGTGGGCTTCAGAGTCAGAGACAGCCACCAGCACAGTTTGCTTCACCTACAGAGCAGGTGTCCTAGTGGTTTGCTTCGCCTGTGTTAGCCCCGCAGTTCACACCTCTCTAGACAGGCTTCACATCGACTCAGACTTCCTCGGTCCTAGTGCTAGACACGTCAATCTCCAGAAGTCTTGGAGCGACTTTCAGTGAGTTGATAGGGCAGCCTACTTCGCCATATTTACATGACCCAGGTCTTTCTATAGTTACATCTATTATCGGGACTACAGAGACGCTCCCTTCCTTAGTGGCATCATCAGAGCCAGCTGCTCTAGTCATACCTGCACAGTCTACAACAGCTTCAGTTGTTGATCCAACCTAGACCACTTCAGTGTTGCTTCCAGCTACAGAGGGTCAGATAGCTCAGAGCTCTGGTTCAGATGATGATAGCACTCAGTTCCAGCTTGCTCCTCGTACCTCAGTGCCTGACTCGTCCGCTGTAGCCCCACCGACCAACCCTTAGGTTTTGGTGTTTGATGCCAAAGGGGGAGAGGGATCAAGTATGCTAGACTTAGGGGAGCGACTTAGGGGACTTAGGGGGAGCTTAGCTTATTTAGACTATCTATTATATTTGGAGTTTTATGTGTGATACACTTTTACGCATTTGTGTGTTTACCTTTATGCATCAAACTATATTTATGTGATAGTGATATCTACGTAATCGTTATATATGACATGTGTGCTCTCTACTTTGAATTATTTATATGTCATATCACTTGTGCTATGCTCATTTTCTTTGCTTCTGCGTTTTACTTCGATGCAAATGAGCTTTATTACTTGTACTCATGCTTATTTCATATCTTTTGAGTACATCATGTTGGCTTCGGTCATATAAGCTTGCCTAACTCTTTTGTTCTTATTGTCAAAAACTTATATGAACCAAGCATGTCAAAAACCTCAACTCTTTCACATACTCGAGGTAGTATTGTCATCAATCACCAAAAGGAGGAGATTGAAAGCATCTAGGCCCCTAGTTGGGTTTTGGTGATTAATGACAATACATGATTATTATGACTAACGTGTGTTTTATAGAGGCAATTAAGCTAGGTCATGGTAATGGAGATCGATTGGGCTATCATGGTGGTCATGCTCCTACGATGGAAATCGTTTTGGTTTTCAAAGGATGGACTAGTTCTAAGTGTCGATTGGAGTTGAAGAGACACTTAGAGTAGTTTAGGACTTTGTTTTTCATTTGGTCGTACTATTAAGGGGGGTATGGATGGGTAGCTTGACCTAGATAAGTCTAGTGGGCTAGGTGTGGTGTACACTTGCTAAACCTAGCACTAGGTAGCTCCTAAAAAGCCCTTAGATCCATTGGAGCAAACTCCATTCATGTATGATCGAAAGTTGGAAGTGAATGGAGGGTCAAATGCTGACCGAACATTGGCTTCGGTGTGACCGGACGCTGGCGTAGAGTCCGGTCAATTCATTTGATCAAGATGAAGTCGTTTGGAAGTGACTAGACGCTGAGAGGTGAAGTGACCGGACGCTGAGGGCCAGCGC